>NC_073304.1:23702792-23705292 GCF_027595985.1 Sorex araneus | reverse complement strand
GCTCACATACCTGACCAGTCACAGTGCCGGCCTGTGAGCTCACTGGGGGTCACGCTCATTCACTCGTGGGACCTCGCCTGCATGCTGGTCTCACTAAGGGCTGCGCTGGTGCTCACACACGTCACGCTAGGGGCTCAAGGTCTGGGCGACGGCGCTCACACACCCCTTTCCGTGGGGTGGTCTCACACGACTCGCGCTGGACGTGGCGCCATCTGTTGTGGTAGGACGGGGGTGGGGCCCCCGACAGCAGGGCTTCAGGGATCGGCCTCAGCACATGTGAGAGGCACTGGGGATCGAACTCAGCACCTCCCGCTTGTAAGGAAGGCCCTTTCCCCACACAGCCATCCCTGACTTCCCTTTTTCTTAATCCTTGCCAGCTGAACTGAGGCCACCTATATAGTCCCCCCACACACACACACACACCACCGGGTGGCATTGTAGAAGCTGCACTGTCGTTTCCACCTCAGGTTTCTGAGCTACAATAAGCACAAAAGGGGCCAGAGATGGTGCAGTGGGTGGGGCACTTGCCTTGCACCCCCAGGCTTGATCCCCAGCACCCCACATGCTCCCCTACGCGCCACCAGGGAATGATTCCTGAGTGCTGAGGGGGAGTAACCCCAAGCATCGCTGGGTGTGGACCCCCTTACAACAAACATTAGCACACGATAAGGGTCTTCACTGACGACTCAGACTAAAATGACACCCCCTTCCCGCAACACACACACACATATCCACACTCGCACACACACACCCTCCAGAGCGTTGGTGTAAGCTGGGCTGGGTGGAGACTTTCGTTTCTACCGAAAACACGTGCCTGCGTTTCTGACAAGAGGATGTTCTTAGCTCGGAGGGAGAAGGGAGAGCTCGTATTTCTGCACTGAAGTACAAGGGAAGAAATGAAGGCAGCTGAAAAGCTTGAACCCGATGAGTGGGTCCTACAAAAAAATAAAATTTTTTAAAGTGAAAAAAAAAAAGCGTGTTGTTGCTTAAATTGGAGAAGAGGAGGGAGGCAGGAAAGCGGGGGCGGGTGGGGGGGGCGCGGAGGGAAGGAGGGAGAAGGGCAGTGGCTGGGCGGGTGGGGAGCACCAGAGGAGCATGGGGCTGCTGGTGGCCTGGGTGGCGCCCTCTGGTGGACAGAGCCATCCTGTGTGAGCTGCTCCTACAGGAAACTTTTTGTTGTTGCTGTTTTGGAGGGGGGATGGGGAGGGGACCTGGGGGGCTGTGGGGTTGGGGGCAGCTGGGTGTGTTAGTGCAAACCCTGCCAGGCCTGACCAGTCTAGGCGAATTAATTAGCGAAGGGGAAATTAAGCTCTGGCCGTTTCCGCAGCTGGTGCCAAATCCCACCCCGCCTCACACCCTGGGCTCGCAGCCTCTGCCCCACCTGTGGAGACGCCAGGGACCTGGGAGGGGGCTGGGTGGCAGGCAGAGTGACCGGCCTGCGTGCCCGAGGCTGCGAGTGGGGTGCCCGGCTCTGCTCCACATGCACTGCCCTGGGTATCCCGGGTGCCACCGTCAGAGTGTGGGCCCCCTCCCTCCCTCCCTCCCTCCCTCCCTCCCTCCCTCCCTCCCTCCCTCCCTCCCTCCCTCCCAGGGCACTGCCAAGTGTCTGCCACCCCTGGACACTGCCAGGACAGCAACAAAGGAAAGGAAAAGGGTGGGGGGAGACGAAGCGTGTGGGACAGGCTCTGAGTCGGTCAGTCAGAGCAAGAAGAACAAACAAGAGGTTTGTTCCTCCGCTGGGGACACGGGGGTCTGGGGTCATGCTTCTGGAGGGGGGTGGAGATGGCGGTTCTTGCACTGGGGCGGCAGAGGCCGGGAAAGGGGGCCGCCCTCTGGGGGAGTCCCGGGCAGACCAGGAGGTCTGCTGAATGCTGGGGAGGGCGCGGGTGGGTCAAGGAGGGCACCACGTCCCCCGCCCGGGGCCCATGCCACACGCCCGGTCCCTCCTCTACCTTCCTCATCTGTGATGTGACCTCCTGGGTGGTTGGCCGGGCCTCCAGGGTGACCGAGAGCACCGGGGGGCCTCCGAGCCGGCCACAGTCCTGGATGTGCTCAGGCCACATCCACTGTCCCTGCGCCAGGGCCCCCGAGGGGCTAGGGCTCTCCCCCGGGGGGCTGCAGACCGGCATAAGGGAGCCTGGTGTGAGGCTGGGTGGGGAAACTGGGCTTGATGGACAAAAGTGGGAGTTTTATGGCTGGGGGGGGGAAAAGACAGAGAGAAAGAGAGAGACAGAGAAAGAGAGGGAGAGAGAGACAGAGAGGGGAGAGAGAGAGAGAATGAGAGAGGCACACAGAGAGACAGGGAGAGACAGAGACAGACAGACAGAGAGAGATCCAGAGAGGGAGAGAGACAGAGAGGGGGGAGAGAGAGAGAATGAGAGAGGCACACAGAGAGACAGAGAGAGACAGACAGAGGGAGAGAGACAGAAGAGAGAGAGAGATCCAGAGAGAGGGAGAGAGAGACAGAGGGGGGGAGAGAGAGAATGAGAGAGGCACACAG
>NC_073304.1:19526932-19636048 GCF_027595985.1 Sorex araneus | reverse complement strand
GCTTTCATTTACTTTTATTAAGTACAGTCCCCTCTCTGTCTCAGTTGCCACCATGTTTTGAATTCATCGTGAGAGAGACAGGTTTCCTACCGTCCCCTCCCCCCAGTGAGGGCCTGTACCTCTCCCCAGATTTCCAAAGCTATTGCCTTTGGTCTTCTTGTGCCTGGCCTTACACTGAGCCATCTGGAATTCAGTGCTCCTGACAACTACGACTGAGCATCCGTGCCAGGCAGCATGGTAGGAGCCGGGACTACAAAGCAGAATAATGAAGGAGGAGAGAAGAGATAGTGAGGAGAAGTCTAAGAAGTGAGGATTCCAATGGCTAGAGGTAGGGTGGGCTGGAGCGATAGCACAGTGCTTGGGTGTTCACCTTTCACGCAGCCGACCCGAGTTCGATTCCTCCGCCCCTCTCGGAGAGCCCAGCAAGCTGCCGAGAGTATCGAGCCCCCGAGGGCAGAGCCTGGCAAGCTCCAAGTGTGTATTGGATATGCCAAAAACAGTAACAATAAGTCTCTCAATGAGAGACATTACCAGTGCTCGCTCAAACAAATCGAGAGCAACAGGATGACAGTGACAGTGAGTGGTAGGGTATTGGTACTGGGTAGTGCGTGTGGTGGGTGATATTTTGAAAAGCTGTGAAATTGACCTCTGGAAGCATAACAGTCTTGTAAGACGGTGTTACTTCAGTAAACCTCAGACCTTCCCCACATCTAAAGATGAATAAGCACAATAAGATTCATCATCATCATCCCGTTGATCATCAAATTTCTCAAGAGGTTTCAGCAACCTCTCCATTCGTCCTAGCCTTGAGATTTTATTTTATTTATTTTATTTTTTTTAAATGACTGGAAATATTAGTAAGAATACTTTTATTTTTTTTTTCTTTTTGGGTCACACCCAGCGATGCTCAGGGGTTACTCCTGGCTTTGCACTCAGGAACTACTCCTGGCGGTGCTTGGGGGACCATATGGGATGCCGGGGATCGAACCCGGGTCGGCTGCGTGCAAGGCAAACGCCCTACCCGCTGTGCTATCGCTCCGGCCCCAGCCTTGAGATTTTAGAAACCTCTCTCTACTCGGCCTTCCCAATGACACCGCAGTGGAGGCTCTTTCAGGGTCAAGGGAATGAGACCCAGCTTGTTACTGGCTTTGGCATATGAATACACCATGGGAAGCTTGCGAGGCTGTCCCATGTGGGCAGAAAACTTTCAATAGCTTGCCAGTTTCTCCCAGAGGGAGAAGTAGGTTATAAGGTATCTGGGAACTTCTGGGAGCTTGCTTTTAGGTCTCTGGATGTTGGCCGTTGATGGGATTATACACACTTGGGTTCCTCTACTGGTACCTTCATGCGTGAGGCCTGTCTGAACGTGTGGAGAGGGGCCTCGAGCATGGCTGTAGTTAGGTCCCGGTGGTCTTCGGCTGCCAGGAGCTCTGCTCAGGGTGGGGAGGGAAGTTGGAGCCCATCCCCTCCGAGGGGGCCCGGGGAAGACAGCCAGGCGCGCAGGCAAGAGACTCTCTGCCAATAAGATTATAAGATTAAGATTGTATATAGTGAAAAGTGATAGGACTTTGGAGCCAGATGATACTAAAATTTAAATTCCCGCTTTGGTACTTGCTAGCTGTTTAGCCTTGGGTAAATCACTTAGCTGTTTTTTAAAAATCTGTTAAAATTGTACTAATAATACTTACCTAGCAGGGTTGTTGTGGAGATTGGAGATGATTTATGCAAAGTAGCTAGCTTAGTGCCTTGGTATAGCTCAATAAATGGAGCTATAATGATTATCATGAATAAGATAGAATGTTCTCACCATCTATTCACAGAGAGAGGAGTAAATTAATTTCGATACTATATTATTATGCATAAGATAATGGAAGGCTGCAGGTGGTGGAGGAGTAGACAGCCTGCAACTCTCCACGCTCTCTCTCTCTCTCTATCTTTCTCCCTTTCTTTCTCCGACCACTTTCTTTACCCATCTATTCTAATCCACCATTTACTTCTGCCACCCAACCCTTCCCCATCTCAAACACTGCATTTGTCCCTTGTCTTCTCTGCTTGCAAAACTCCTCTTCCTGGTCTTTACTTGGACGATTCTTTCTAATCCCTCAGGTTTCAGTTTAAATGCCACCCACCCAAGAGGCTTACCGTCACTAGAGATTGAAAGTAGCATCCCCTCACCTCCATCACTGTATCACTGTCATCCCATTGATCATAGATTTGCTTGAGTGGGCTCCAGTAAAGTCTTCATTTGTCCTAGCCCTGAGAATTTTAGCAGCCTCTCTTTACTCGTTCTTCCCAGTGGTGCCGCATTGGAGGCTCTTGCTTTAACCCAGGTTTATAACCCAGGTTTATTTCTGAAAGGATATAATTAGTTGGTTAGATGTTTATTTTCTGGTGCTCCATTCCAGGATGTAAATGTGGTCTGTGGTCATGAATGATATCATTTTTGTGAATATACACTCCTATCTAAATCTATATCTATCTATATACACATTTATTTTGGGGCCACATTTTGCTATCCTCAGGCTTACTCCTGGCTCTGCGCTCAGGGATCACTCCTGGCATTGTTTGGGAAACTGTGTCATGTTGGGGATTGCAGTGGGCTAGCAGTATGCAAGGCAAATGCCTTACCCATTGTACTACCTCTGGCCCACAGCTATATTTTTGGTCACTAGAATGGTGTCTACAACATAGAACATGCTTCACAAATATTCAGGGAATGAATAACAATGGGGAAGTCCAAGTCCAAGTTAGAAGTCCAAGTCGGGAGGTGTTAGCTGGCATTTTACAGGTAATATCTGTCTTTGCTCCTCCCATCTGTTTTTTGAAAAGTATATTTAAATAGTTCTGGCGTTGTAAATTTTACTCATGTAATTCTTTAGTCCTAGACGCTAAGCACATTCCTAGCAGGGGTCTGGTCTAGGCACTGAATGGGGTTCCCCAATTTTTTTCATGGTAATGCATCTTTTATTGCCCCTTCTCTTAAGGCTTCCCAGTGGAAGGTGGGAAGTGGGGGTGTTTGCATGAAGCAGGCTGGTGGGTATTGTGAAGTTGAGTGTTTAGCTCTAGACATAAATGTCTATATGTAAATACTAACTTTTACAGCTAATATTTCTCTCCCTGCTTCTGAGTTGGGTTTAAGCATCCAAGGAGTTGTAGACAGGGTTTTTTTTTTTTTTTAATCTATGACCTTGATCAAAAGCAAGACATTGCGAAACACAGAGGGCTCAGTGGGAATCTATTTCTCAGTGGGAAAGAATTCATAGGTTAGGAAGCACAGTTACAGTTTACTGTGTGGGATCAGTCACACAGTTTTTATATCATGAATCACGAATCACGAAATTCTGTTAATCGTCGATTTCTCGAGCGGGCTCAGTAATCTCTCCATTCGTCCTTTCCTTGAGATTTTAGAAGTCTCTCTCAACTCGGCCCTCCCAACGATGTCTCACTGGAGGCTCTGAAAGAGCCTCCAGTTTTTATATAAAACTAAGTTTTATATAACACATTCTCTCTCTCTCTCTCTCTCTCTCTCTCTCTCTCTGTCTTTCTTGCTTTTGATCACACCAGGTGGTGCTCAGGACTTACTCCTGGTGGTGCTTGAGGGATCATATGTAGTGCCAGGAATCAAACTGGGATTGGTTGTGTGTTGGGCCTTAACCTCTGAACCATCTTTTTAGCTCAAGGCTTTCAGTTCTTAGGCAAAAATAGCTGTAAGGCCTTCTGCTTCCCATCAGTTGGTTAAATGAGACTTTATAGTTGCTTCATCGGTGCTTCATGGGCATCCCACCATGTAAAAATAAATGTAATTTGAGTTCATGTATATTTGTTTTCTCCTAATTTTCTCTCCCAGTTTTAGTCCAGAAAAGGAGCCTCAGGAACTTAATGCAACTTAAGTTTTTTCTTTAGATTATTACATTTAAATGGAATTTCAGGTTTTATTATGTGCTGTAAGAGAAACAGATAAGGCTAGAGTATTGAGTCCAATTATTTACAGTTCAACTTTAGGCCTTGGAAGTATCAGAAGCTAAAAAAGAAATTGTTTAATCTCCTAGACTTTCAGGCTCTAGGATCTGCTGTGGATAAATATTACAACTCAGAAATAGAAAGTTTGTTCCTTCATACACAGAAAAAGCATTTTAGATGAGCCACACGTGCACATTCCAAACATGTTTATTACAATAAACTGAAATGAACATAACATTTGGATTATTACCAGCTTTCTATTAAAATATCCATAGGTGAGGTGGACATACTAAGAATCTTGGGCCTTAATTTCCATCAGAACAGGCTGTCATTGTTGAGATCTCTAACTATGTTATGCCACTTTAAATTAAAGGTGTTAGGGAACACCTTTAATTTAAAATACAAATTGGATTTTTTCAATGATCATTTTCCACATGGGCATATCCAGTTTCCTGGGTGAGCATAGCTGAGTCCCCCTGTTTTCTTTTAAAACAGAATTTGGGTATTATATAGGAGCCAAAGTGAGCCAGTAGTAGTCTTCTGCCGGTCCTAGCCATATCCTAGATATCATCATCAGACCATGGCCCTCGTGTCACCTTACAGACTCAAGCCCAACTCAGAATCAAGCATGCAGCTGTTAGACTGGGCGCCCATTGGTCCAGACAGCCACAGTCGCTGCATGGGCGGTCTGTTTCTGAGAAGAGAAGATGGAGGGAGCCAGTATTGAGAGATCAGACAGCCAGCAGCACTTGAGTGACTAGTTTGGTCATCCCAGGTATCTCTTCACCACTGGAACCTAGATCCAGTTAGAAAGGTATATACACAAATTTGGGCATCTTATAAAAATGTTAAAGTACCATGACTGAGAAAGACCATCTAATGGTGAAGAACTGCCGGGAGAAGGGATTAACGGGAGACCTCTTGCTTAAATATATGAGCTAAAAGAGGCTCCTGCCAGTCCTACGAAGACGGGAAGCTTAGTGCTTACAGGATATGTGCTCTACTAAGGCTATTATCTAATTATCTATGGAAGAAAATTTTTTTTCTTTTTGGGTCACACCTGGCGATGCACATGGATTACTCCTGGCTCATGCACTCAGGAATCACTCCTGGCGGTGCTCGGGGGACCATATGGGATGCTGAGAATAGAACCCGGGTCGGCCATGTGCAAGGCAAACACCCTACCTATCCACTGTGGTATTGCTCCAGCGCCGAAAAAGATTCTTGCTTAAAAATAAAAGCGTACCTCAGTGCACTGCTTCTTAGGCACAGTGGTGCTTAGAGACCACCAGGGCCACAATTGGAGGTGCTGAGGACAGGGGTATGTGGTGCCAGGGGTGGAACTCAACGCCTCATGTTCTAGCCATGTGCTCTACCACTTGAGATATCTCAAGCACCACTGTGAGAAGATACTTAAAAAAAAGCTTTTACATGTAGAGAGAACTCTTATTAGCTTTTTTCTTTTTTTTTTTTTTTTTTGCTTATTTGGGTCACACCCAGCAATGCTCAGGGGCTACTCTTGGCTTTACACTCAGGAATTACTCCTGGTGGTGCTTGGGGGACCGTATGGGATGCTGGGATTCGAAGCGGGGTCAACCACATGCAAGGCAAACGTCCTCCCCGCTATCACTCCAGCCCCTTATTACCCTTTAGATGTTTGCTTAATAACTAAATCATTGGTGTTACAAATTTACCAAATAATAAGGTTTAAGTAATGTTCTACATTTACACATGCTATTTGATCACAGTTAATTAACATATATGGATTTAACAAAATAAAATTCCCCAAATTCCTAGCTCCTGACTGTAATCTGAGACACCTAGTAAAGCACAAATCTCTAGAAGTTTTCAAAAAATGCTTAAACATACAAGGATGCAGACAGCACATACATAAAATAGCACAACAATGAGCAAATGATTATACTTGACAATAAAACATAGTTCTTCTTATCCAAATGACATGAATTGAAAAGTGACTATCCACCTGTCTCTATTCATATCCTTATGTTTATCCTGTTTCTAACCCTAATTTTATGTCTATTTTAATTTTATTTTTTCAATGCTTATCTTTATTTTCATTATTTACTAGCACCAACTTTCTAGACTTTGTAGTAAATGTGTCATCTGCTCTGTTTGCATCTTTTGTGTGTAATAAACTCACCAGGCTTCCTTGACAGATAGCCTGTGGGTCAGAGTGGGTAGGGCGTTTGCCTTGCACACTGCCAGCCTGGGTTCAATCCTCAGTATTCCTTCTGGTCCCCCAATCATGTCCAGGAGTAATTCCTGAGTGCAGAATCAGGAGTAACCCCTGAGCATCACTGGGTGTGACCCAAAAAGCAAAAAATAAAATAAAAATAAAAGTCACCTCCATTAAAAAAAAAAGAAAGAACAAGACAGATAGCCTCTTCCCAGACTGACCAAGATGGTGGGTATAGACCAGTTGATTGTCACTGTCACTGTCACTGTCATCCCGTTCCTCATCATTTTGCTCAAGCAGGCACCAGTAACGTCTCCATTGCGAGACTTGTTACTGTTTCTGGCATATGGAATACTCCACGAGTATCTTGCCAGGCTCTGGCGTGTGGGTGCAATACTCTCGGTAGCTTGCCAGTTGGTTGTATAAACCAAGATTCTATTTTCATGCTGTGACATGGTGATGCTACTGCTTAAGACTCATTGGCCGAGCTCGGACATTTATTTCTTGCTTTGAATGATAAGTTTAAGGGTTTTTCCCCCAAAATGAACAACTTATATTTCTGTCGTCTACTATTTTTTAATAAGGCTTTTATTTTTCATTAGGGCTTTAATATTGAAAATATATACTTTGCTTGAGGTATGGTAACCTACATCAAGTTCTTTCATCAAAGGCATTGTATCCCTAGTCATTCTTCAAAAAACATTCTCCCTTCTACACGAAGTGACTAGGAAGGTACTCACACCACATGGGGTTGGGCTTTCTGTGCATTTGGAGAAAAGCACGATTTTAAGTAGTTACCCCTTTTTCCCCTTAATGAAGAGTTATTTCTGACCAAGTGTGTAGTAACATTGTCCTTGGACTTGGAGCCCCACAGACTCTCTCCAGACAGATATTCATATGAAAATGGGCAGATTTCTGCTTATGGGCCTGAAATAAAGCCATCGCCTCATTTCCTGGATGTAGCTCAATCAGCAGTCCCTGTTTTTGTAAGGACCTTGGACTACCTCCACAGGAAAGTTGCCATGGAAATGAAAAGTGCAATTGGCTAGTTATTAGTTTTTATTGCCCTATGGAATGTCTAACCAGAGTGTTTTGAGAGGGGAACCAAAGAGGAATGAAAGCATGTGTCTCTTCATAAAGTCTTTGCAGAGAAATTCTTGCCCCGCTGGGAGTGACAATAGAGGCTGAAACCCCTCAGAAAGATGTTCTGCTATTCTACAAATGTAACTGCTGTTCTTCGCAGCGCTAAGCCACGTCTTACGCCAATAGACCTGGGTTGCTCTCTCAGGAGTTCCAAAATGCCACACTTCGTCCACTTCTGACAAATGTTTTCATTTTATGTCTGGAAGTTAATAGGAGCATGGTTTGTTATGTGCAAAACACATTTGGTCTAATAAAAAATGAATAAGACCACCTGGTGTGCTTTCTCTTTAATCTAGACCTAGGACTCATTTCTGCCCCATTTATTCAAGGTCGGGACTGAATAGCACTTGCCAAGCATAACAAGTGCAATCATTTCTGTTTTAATTTTTTTTTTTGAGACTGCACACTTTTTGACATCAGTCCAGGTAAATTTGTGTTTAAGCAAGTATATGAAACTGGACTCTGCAACCTTGAGGAAAACTTCAAATCCGTTGAATTCTACCATTAGGTGGCAGCAGTACAACGTGAAAAGCACTAAGGCAAGAACTGGAGCAAAGACAATGATGATGATAAGATGACTATAATAATGATGATGATGTTAATGATGATAATGATGAAAAGCATATAACCTTGAATTTATATTTTTCCTCCATTCCCATGTAATTTAGTTGCTGTTTCCCATTGATTATCACTATATATATGTATATATATAATGGGGGGGGGGGGAGGAAAAGTCTTATCACCCTACTGTGAAATGGATTTAATTAAACTCATAGATTTTTTTAGGTACTTGTCCAATTTGCTTAGCAGATTCTTATCAGAGCCCATCCTGAAATTTGGGTCCTGGTCTAGCTTCTTGCATTCTTTCCACAGTGCATGGTGCCTCTTAAAACAAGAGTTTATTCATCCTCATGAAATATAAATTTAGTTTTACCGAAGAATTGTATTTCACCCATTAGATCAACGAAGGAGCAGAAGACATGAATGCGGAGGGTTAAAAATAAAGTCTGCCGTGCCAAAATAAATGGAGGAAAAATATCGTTTGAAGGTGACAACATCTGTGAGCTTTTTTGAGGCCGGATCCTAATTTAGTGAACACCAGGCATTTGTAGTTTCAACGCCAGTTTCTTCCATGTCATTTTATGGCCTGTAGGAGCTCCTGCGTGACCCTCAGACCACCTGAAATAATATTTCGTGGCCTACTGCGGGGGCTAGAGTCTTGCAGGAGTGAACAATGCTTATGTTGGTCAGTGGCTTCACACAATGGGAGAAAAGGAACCGTTCGCATAAAGGGACAGTGAGACCACCCTAAGGAAAAGAACCGCACTTCCCCAGATTTATTTTGCCTCAGTAATTGTCGGAAGCACAGCAAGGCTCTTAGCATGGGAGGTCTGTGGGTGGGATGAACCCAGAGCCATACTTGGGTATCAGGTGCCTGAGCTTAAAACTGCGGGGGCTGGGGAGGAAGAGGGGGCAGGGAGGGGGTGTCTATTTTTAGTTTCTGTTTGTTTGCTTTTGAAGCAAAACAAGTCTTGAGTCAAAGCAAGAGTTTGTTTTCCTCTTGAGTAAAAGCCCAGGTCATGGTCCGTGTTATAAGCAGGTAAGGGTAACTGTGGAGCAGCTAGAAGCAGAAGCCCTTCCAGGTTTGCGGAGAGGTTTCTGTACAAACTGGGAACTCAGCCCTGTCAGGCAACAGTAGCGTATTAGCAGGGCTAAGTCTGGGGAGGAATGAAGCAGTTAAACTGCAGAGACTGAGGAACCAGCCTTGATTCAGAGCTTTTCATCGGCAAAGCACTAAAAGGGCGCGGAAGGTATGATTTCTCTTCAAAGAGGGAGGTGCTCACTGCCTAGATTTTTAAATTCTTTTATTCCATAATCATTCTATGCAAAGCTCTGATTTTGAGCAATTGTTTGCACTAATTGTGTCCTTTGCACAGGGTTTATGAACTCGGAAGGCTTTTATGCAGAGGGTAACCCAGAAGCTTGGTGAAAATAAAAACAAAAGCTTGGAGAATAGAGGAAGTTTCATGCCAGGACCAGGACAGACACGTCTTGTATTTTATTGGACAGCAAGCAATGTGGGGTTTAAAGACTTATGATGTGGGATTGTTGCTGTCTTTAACAAGAATTCGCAGGGCTAAGAAGGAGGCAGGTGGTGGAGTGTCGTGGGGTGGCAGGAGGGATACTGAGCTCATTCACTGTATCACTGTCATCCTGTTGCTCATTGATTTGCTCGAGTGGGCACCAGTAACATCTCCATTGTGAGGTCATTGGTGGTGGGAAATCTACACTGGTAGAGGGATGGGTGTTTGCTCATTGTATGACTGATACGCAATCATGAAAGTTTTGTAACTATCTCAGAGTGATTCAATTAAAAAAAAGGAAGAAAAGAATTCTTAGGGCTAAAATATTCCACAACTAAATATAAAGTATTGTATTTTAAAAATCATTTTATCTCACCCAGATATATGTTTATTTCCTTTAATGTGACTCACTGAACAGGGGAAAGGAGATAACTATTTGATAATAGTATACATGTGCCAGATATTTGAATATGTACAATAGTTCATTATTTATGCTTTGCAGTGAATTGTGAATTACTCTGTTCCTTGAACACACCAACAAGGCCTTTGATATGAATAAAATCGGAAAAATGGATATGGAGGAAATTGAGCAAATATACAGAAATCCTGGTATCAGTCTCTGTGTGTGTGTGTGTGTGCGCGCGCGCGCGTGCGTGTGCATAGTCTTTTCACACCATCAGCCAGTGCTTTGACCAACTGGAATCTTGAAAGAAGATTGTGAGTGTGGTTCTGATACTATCTACCTGGAAATGCCATTAGATTTCACAGGTTAAGAACTTACATGGACATTGTATATATTCATGGATCTATTCAAGTATGTATAGATGTGTATATTCAAAATATATACATTGTGTGTATACATATGTTTATATATTCAAGTATCTTCCACTTGAGATAACCAATCACAAGTTTAGGCTGCTACCTACACTCTGACTGAATACATTAGAGCAGGATTTCTCAATGGGGGCCATATCCAAAGGCAGGCACAGGTGAAAGTACACCTACAGAGGGACAGAGCATGAGCCAAGGGCCCAAACTATAGGATGGGGTGGTGGTGGGGCACAGGAAGGAAGCAAGTTTGCAAGAAGGCCAGGGTCAGAAAAAAGTTGAGAAAGTCTCCATTAGAGGTTACCATGAGTTCTCGTTTGGCTTTGCTAGAGCGGCTCATAGAAGTCAGAAAAACATTTTACTTTTCAGATTATTAGTCTATTTACTGGAGTGATAGCACAGCGGGTAGGGCGGTTGCCTTGCATGCGGCTGACCCGTGTTTGATTCTTCCGTTCCTCTCGGAGAGCTGAGCAAGCTACCGAGAGTATCCTGCCCAAAAGGCAGAGCCTGGCAAGCTACCCGTGGCATATTCAATATGCCCAAGACAGTAACAACAAGTCTCACAATGGAGACGTTACTGGTGCCCGCTTGAGAAAACCGATGAACAACGGGACTACAGTGCGACAGTGCTACAGTCTATTTAAAAGGGTAGTAGACTTAGGAACAGCTAGGAACTCACCCAGACAAGGCAAGGTCGAGGAAAGGGAGCTTAATTCTCATAGCTTCTCCCATAGAACCCCTCTCCCAGACTTATATACCGATCCAGAAGCTGACTGGACCCTCTCCATTTGGATTTCTGGAGGTTTCCTTGGTTAACTCACTGGTCATTGGTGATCTCCACTGGCAAGGTTGGGGGACTAAGAGTGATAGTTCAAATTCTAATCCTATGGTTGGCTCTGTTGGTAAAAGGTCCCTCGTTTTCAGGTGCTTTCTAAAATCCACCCGTTGAGGAGGGGGATGGGCACGCCGATGACGGGTATGGTGTTGGTTCCATGAGGAACCATTATTATTACTTTTTATTGGATCATTGTGAGATACAGTTACAAGCTTTCACGTTTGAGTTTCAATCATACAATGATCAAACACCCATCCCTCCACCAGTGCACATTCTCTGCCACCAATGTCTCCAGTATACCCCCCCTTTCTACCCTATCCCTGCCTCCATGGCAGACAGTTTCCTCCATACTCTCTCTCTATTTTTAGGCGTTATGGTTTGCAATACAGAGACTGAGAGGTTATCACATTTGGTCTTTTGTCTACTTTCATCACACATCTCTCATCCCAAATGATTCCTCCAATCATAATTGGCTTCGTGATCCATTTTCTATTCCAGCTGCCTTCTCCCTCAGCTAATGAGACAGGTTTCCAACTATGGGGCAATATTCCTGGTCCTTGTATCTACTGTCCTTGAATGACAGTCTCATAATTATGTTATTTTATATTCCATAAATGAGTGCAGCCCTTCTATGTCTTTCCCTCTCTTTCTGACTCATTTCACTTAGCATGATACTCTTCAAGTCCATCCACTTACAAGGAAGTTTCATGACTTCATCTCTCCTAATAGCTGCATAGTATTCCACTGTGTAGATGTACTAAATTTTCTTTAACCAGTCGTCTGTTCTCGGGCACTCGGGTTGGAGCAACCATTATTAATAGAGGCTGGACACGCAGCCTCTCCCACATCTTGAACTTCTCCTATTCTCGGGGTCCCTGAGACACCTCCCCACCCCCGGCTTGACTTGGAAAAGAGGCAATTCCTAGGCTGGTAGCTGGGGCACAACTGAGTTTCGGGCCCCAACTGGACCTTGGCATTGAATTCGGAGTGAGCATCCCGTCTCCCCAGGGTGTCCGACACAAGACAAAAAAAAAAAGCCACTCAAAACTCAGAAGTCACCACATTAACCTCATTACTATAGGAATATAGGGGAGTAAAAGTCTGCCATTGCAAAATATACCCTTTCTTGTCATAAGAATTATTTGCTAGGCTGGGCTCTGAAGGTCAGGTGGATGGTGTCTTTTGTAAATGACATTACCTTTAAAAGAAAGTCTACGTCTAAGCGAGTCTCCCTGTTTGCAGAAGACCTAATCTCCCTGCTTTCCTTGAATAAGGCAGACTTTATTCTGTTTTATGTATCTAACGTGAATGTTTTTATTGACTGTGCCTTCCCTGGGAACCTCCCATAACTGACTAGGTCCTGTGTTGTAGCTGGATGGGCATCATCTACTTTGGGAAGCGCTGTTGCACACTAACCAAACACTAACATGATGATGGGTAAATTATTGCTGAAGCCCCCTCTGCCTCCCCACCAAGAACCCCCCTTTTGGGGAGGCAGACACCCTTGATGAGTGCCACAGAAAAGAGAGAGAGAGAAGTGCACAGATGAGTAAGTTGGTAGAGCAGCTGTTAGCGGGTGAAGGATCATGGACACCTCGAAGTGCTCAACTGACATCTGCCCTTTCCAGGCACCTGGAGGCAGAGATCACACTTCACATTTTCCAGCTGCCACAACTTTTAGAATGCACTATACAGTCGACTTGAGGCCACTGCCCCCAGGTTGCTACTGCTAAGTGACTGAGGACAGCGAGGGAAATATCAGTGGACCTTTCTGAAAGGTCTCCTAAAGGGACACTCTGCCCTGGGGCTTACCATATGCTGACATGAATCTTTGAAGAGCTGTTGGTACAAACCTGAGATTTTTGCTGCCTGCTCTGCCCTCCCTTCCCCCATTCCCCTCCCCTTCCCTCCCCCTCCCCTCCCCCTCCCCTCCTATCCACTTCCCTTCCCGTCCCTTCTCCTTCACTCTTTCCCTCCCTCCCTCCCTCCCTCCCTCCCTCCCTCCCTCCCTCCCTCCCTCCCTCCCTCCCTCCCTCCCTCCCTCCCTCCCTCCCCCTCCCTCCCTTCCTCCTTTCCTTCCTTTGTTCTTTCCTCAGTCCCTTTCTCTCTTAGTCTCTCCCTCCTTCCTTGCTCCCTCCTCCCTCCCTCCCTTTCCAAATCTGACCCATTTAAAGATGTGAAGGCTTTCTCTCCATGCTCCTGTCTCTTCTTTCTCTACAGCACAGCTTCCCTCCACTACTTCTCTTCATTCCTGTCTTGGTGTTGACTTTTGGAAGAATTGGACTGGATATAGAGAACATTAATTAGGGTAGGTTCGATTGTGTTGAATAACAGATTACTCTCTGAATTTCAATAATCTAATAGAAAACGTCAAGTTCTCCCCTGGACCATGTCCTGTGGAGGGTGGGCTCAGGTAGGCGGTATCCCTCCTAGGAAGCCCAGCTAACAAAGCTTTGGTCTATCCCTGATTTTAAGACTTGCCATAAAGATCTGGACAAAGAGAGAAATGTTATAGTTTGTTCTAGAAGTGAATTAAATTTATTTGGCCAAAATCATCTTGTCTTGAACTCAGTCATAGTTACTTGTATTATGTGATCTTTTAGGTACACACTCAGGATGGATTGATGGAACCAGGACTAAGCCTTGTTTATGCCTTATGTGGAACCTAAGCACTCTCTTTTTGGTAAGGGTTACACTAGTCCTAGTTTGTGAGTTTGTGAGCAGGTACCTGAGGCTAAGAGAGATCAAGTATTCTTCCCAGGGTCACAAAATTACTAAGAGGTAGAACTAGAATTGAGAATCAGGTATGTCTGACTACAAATAACTATTAACCACTCTACTATGGCTTCAAGGGGATTAATGGTTGCTAGCTCTCAGAATCTTCTAATTTTTTCCTTTCTTTCTTTCTTTCTTTCTTTCTTTCTTTCTTTCTTTCTTTCTTTCTTTCTTTCTTTCTTTCTTTCTTTCTTTCTTTCTTTCTTTCTTTCTTTCTTTCTTTTTTTTTTTTGGGAACCCGGGACTTCAAGTGCTTGAAGGAGTTCTGTACTCCTCCCTACTCCCCCATACCTGCCCACCGCCAGTCCCACCTCCACTTACATGGGTCTCTAAATCTTAATCTCAGTGTCTCCAGAGCATGTTAAAGCCAATGGAAAGCATTTAAGACTCAGGACTGAGATTCGTACCAAATTTCTTTCTGTTGCTACCACATCTTTATTTTAGAAAAGGAAGGAGCATTTGAAAGTGCTTTTTTTTTCTCTACATTTCCAACACTTCTTGGAAGTGGAAAAGAACATTTACTTGGCTTCCACTTTGTTAGGTAAAACAGACCAAGTGGGAATAAAAAAGAAAATGTGTTGAACACCTTTAGGATACATATGTGTGTGTGTTTATGCTCCTTTTGACACACATATTATATGTATATATATACATATATATACACATATATATATATACATATGCCTCTTTTGATTGTACTTAATAGTCGTGAAGAGTGCTACAAAATAATATGACTGTTGAAAGAAATGCTTTTTGCCCAGTTTCTTTCTGGCCATGGTTTTGAGAAAAGGAAACTATAAATAGCTAACAATAAAAGAAAATTGCTGCTGTGATCTGTAAAGAAAGAAAGGGAAATACAAAAGAACCACCCTAAAGGTTTTCAAATAAAAATTATGGTCCCCTCCCAGGACCTAAGATTGCCACCACTTACGAGATGGAAAGGGCCAGAATATACAATATTTCCTTTTGCTTGTTTGTTTCCAAAGATGTTTTGACTTAGTCACTTTCTTTCTATGGAACTCAGAGTGCTTTGCATCTATTAAGTCTTTTAAATGAACGGAATTTTTCCCTAAGAAGGTAATTTGCAAACAGAAATTTATTATTTGGAAAGCTAAGCCTTGCATGAATTTCTGTTTGTTTTCCAAATCCAGCTTCCTTTCCCTCTTGTCCTCATGTGTCCTTTGGAAGAGACGTGGCATGTGGGGGGAGAGTTAAAAAATTAAGGTGCAAAGGAAAAATTGGCACCTGTTTGTCTGTTAAATGGATAATGCTCTTTTGTTTATTTCCCTCCAATAAAGCATTTTCAGTTTCCTGCCAAAACGTTTGCTTACCATTGATTATACTTCAGGTTTTTATTACCCAGAATTAACTATAATGTTTATGAAAAAGGAAGGTGAAAAGAGACGAGTTCCCAGTGAGTTCTATTTTCCGGGAACCGAAGGGCTTCCCTAAGCTGAAATCATACCCTCTTCATTTGAAATGCAGTTCCGATCAACTGAAAGTAATTGGGCCATAGCTCAGAGGGGCAGGCACTCCAGTGAATAGCACACGGATCTCTTTTTCACTCCCTATTTCCCATAGGAGAGGAAAGTTGATTTTCCAAGGATGTTTTCAGATAGGAAGTCTAGGGGACTGTGAAGTCCAGGTTCAATGAAGGAGAAGTGCTTTGGGTTTTTATCCACCCACTGATAAGCTCTCACACTTAACACGCTTCTTGCAGGTTATGTCTCTCTAGTGTGTTGGGTTGAGTTTCTCCCCCACCAGCCCACCCACCCCCATGGAGAGAGCACAGGGACTGATCTTAGACTTGAAAGGATGAATAGAATTCTGTGTCTCTGGCTGGTGATGGCAGGTGGGAGCTCTGTCAGAGTGAGACGG
Source organism: Sorex araneus (assembly GCF_027595985.1). Taxonomy (NCBI): domain Eukaryota; kingdom Metazoa; phylum Chordata; class Mammalia; order Eulipotyphla; family Soricidae; genus Sorex; species Sorex araneus. The sequence continues at coordinate 19,620,348 of NC_073304.1, read as the reverse complement.
GCAGGAGAGGATGTCTCTGAGATCAAAGTCATTCTGACAGCTTGACATGGAGAAAGGGGGAAAAAAAAAAGAAAGGAAGGAAGTTGAAAATGAGAGAGAATAAAGTCAGAGAAGAAACTGGCCCCAGGACATTTTAGACATATATCTTGTGATATTCACATTTCCTTTATTTGAAAGGAAAAGTGAAATAAATTGCTTTCCAGTGACCTGGAAGGTTATGAGAGCCCGCTCTGGCTTCATACTGCTGAGACAATGACAGTGGGGACAAAGGATATGAGTGAGGCCATGGAAATCAGACGTTGTGCAGCTTAGCAGCCTGCACATGTGTGACGTGTTCATACTGAGTTCAATGGAACTGCCCCCCAGATCTCAGTTGTATTCTCACCTCTGGATCCTATTAGAAGGCACAGTAGATTAGGAGTTGGAATAAAGAGATAAAACCTTTATTCTGTCTTGGGTCATATAATTTGTTCCATAACTTTTTTTTTTTATCCGTGTCTTCGTGGTATTATAAAAACCAAAAATTGGGGCTAGAAGCACTGTGCCCTCTGAAGTTCTAGCTAACCAGCGGAGCTGACATGCATCTATGAGTAGGTCTCCTCCCACTGCTGCCTATTTTGGTAACGAAACCAAGCAAGATCGCTTCTTTCTCTGTGCTATGTACTGTGGAGGGATTAAGAAGATATGAGGAAATTTTTAAAAGAAAATGTGGGTTTTGTTTTTCATTCTGCTTAAGACAGAACTGTGACTTTTTTCCAATCACCATGACCTCAGGGGCTAGCACAGTGCCTGATAGGCAGAAGTTCCCCCAAAGATGTCTGTGCTTTCATGAGGGGGATTAATTTTGCCTTGATGGAGATAAGGCACTAATAAGAAGATTACCAACAATGCAAGCTCTTTAAAATCAGTTCTGAATCAGTGAGCTAAGTACAACTGCTTTAGAACTCAGGAGAAGGGGGTCCTTTTTGAGCAATAGTTAAGTGAAGCTTTTCGTAGAAAGGAAATTTACCTGAAATGGCTAAAATCCATGCATCAAATTCATTTGGGATCCTGTAGGTAGAAATCAATTACAAAGTGTAGCAAAAGGACTAGACAAATCTTGGCTATATGTCTCCTTGTAGGTGCCATAAATTAGGGTGCTGCAAGCTTAGTTTACAGATGGACACAGTGAGACTGATGGCATGATGGCAGGGTCTGAGCACTATGGAGGCAGGGGTGGGGACACAGCAAGTGTTTTCCAAATTGGAGTACATAGGGGTTCATTGACAAGGGCACGTATGTGAGGGCGAGGTCCATTTCTCATTCCATGAACCATCTTTCCATGTTCATCTTTAGTTAATTAGTTTGCAGGAGTCTTCTCTTTCCTTTTATGTGTTATGAAGAGATCACACACACACGTGGTTGCAGTGCACTGAAGAGTTTTCTCTATCATGGCAGGGGGGACCACAGGCAGCCGTTGTTTCCGGGTTGTACGAGACCCTGGGTCAGTGGCAAGGCTCGAACTCAGGGCATCACACCTGCAAGGCAGGAATCCTACCTTCCCAATGCACCTGTTCTCTTTCTGGTTCATGTGTCCCTCCAGACACAATGAACTGGTTGGATACTACTATTTTTATAGATGCTGGAGAGTCAGAAAAAATAAAATAAAGAAAACTCTGTGGTATCTCCTCTTGAGAGGATGAGGTCAGTGGGAGAGGAGAAGTGATAGTAGAAGTGTGAAGTCCTTGAGATGACTATAAATATGAACAACTCCTGCTGTGAAAGCATGGCTATCTGATGAGCCAAGGGCCCTAGCAAACTGGGAAGATCCCCAAGCACAAAACTTGTGCTCAGTGCGGTGACTGAAAGCAAAGATGTCTTTGTCTTGTGATGTAGGCTTGGTGCCTCTCCCTGTTAGCTGCTCCCATCTGGGACGATGTAAACAAAGCTGCCTGGAGAAAGAAGACCACATTTTCTCTGTAAAGGTACCTGTGTTCATTTCCTAATACCCTTGTGACAAAGTGCCACAAACTCAGTGACTTCCAACAATACATATTTATTATCTTATCGCCCTGGAGGGCGGGCATTGCCTGAAGAAAGTATCAGCAGGACTGAGTTTCTGGAGGTTGTAGGGGAGAGTCTATTTCTTTGCCTTTTGTAGCTTCTGGTGGCTATGGCTTTAATACTGTGTCATCTTTCCTTTGTCTTTCAAAGGAGGGCAGAGTAGCATCTCCTCATTTTTCTGTCTCTGAAATTTCTGCCTCCCTCATATGAGGACTCTTGTGATCTTTGTGGAGCTCTCCCTGATAACTGATAACAGATTATCATCTGTTTATAATCTCCTCATATCAGGATTCCAAATTGAATTACATTTGCAGAGTCCCCTTTGCCATATATGATGACATATTCACCTGTTTTGGGGAGTGGTTTAACATCATTAGGAAACTAGTATTCATCTATCTTTGTATTTAACTAGTGTCCTAAAAGGAGACCCTGCTACTTTTTTTCCCTGCTACTTTTTTTCTTCTTTCCTGGATATGTCTCACAACCTGCCTGAGAGCATGTGGATTGGAAGTTGTATCTCAGTTGGTTCTGAACTGAACCTACAGTGTAACATTGGACCCATTATATACCTGATCAAATCTTAGTTTCCTTGTGTGCAAGGTCAAGGAAAATAAAGATGCCTATTCATAGGACTATAGTGAGGGCTAAATGAGCTTCCCTTAACACCAAGTAAAATGTGGTCGGAGGTCATGTGGGGGAAGGGTGATGTGTGCCAAATGTAGACTAGAGACTGAAGGCAATGGCCAGGCAACACCTTTATTGCAAACCACAAAACCTAATTAGAGAGAGAGAACAAAAGGGAATACCCTGCCTGCCATAGTGGCAGTGTGGGGGGGTGGGGAGACGGGACTGGGGAGGGTGGGAGGGATGCTGGGTTTACTGGTGGTAGAGAATGGGCACTGGTGAAGGGATGGGTTCTCAAACTTTGTATGGGGAAAACATGAGCACAAAAATGTATAAATCTGTAACTGTACCCTCACGGTGATTCACTAATTAAAAAAAAATAAATTATTAAAAAAATAAATGAGCTTCCCTGTATGGAATGTCTACTACCGGAGAATCACACATACAGAATATTCTAAATCAGTGTTAGTTATTTTGTTATTGTGTTCCTAATAACAGTTAGGAAGTGGAGAAAGACACAAGTAGAAGAGAAGCAAGTCTCCCTAACCTGAGTGGTCCTGAGAACTTGACTTTGTATTAGATTTGCTTTGGGAGATGATTTCGTGAAAACCAAGTTTATTGAATTCTGCCATTGCTATGCATTTATGGATCCACTTGTTCCAAGTGTTGTCATCCCTTCAAAGTGTTTGGCTGATCTAGTGAAGCAATAATCTTGTTTAGGCTTTCAGTCTTGTGAAAATGTTAATGCTAGAAACTTTTTGGAAGACTATTGTTTCATAGCTCCTTAAATTCATTGCTTGATTTCAGCTGGGCATTATGAGGAGACATTTCCTCTTGAGTTTATGTATTAATATATGCCTATGTAGCAACTAAAAAATCTCTCTCTTAAAAATGTTGCTCATTAAACTACTAAAGTCTCTGGTAAAATTTCAAGATATATGGTAAAGGAAGTTAGCCATCATCTGAAAAATAGGGAAAAAATATGCATGAGTACTATGTTTGCTGGGGTATCAAGTGCATTTTTGCCTAAGTATGTAGCCCTTGATATTGGTAGTTTTAAACTATTCGTGCTTGCTTTTTTTGTTTATGTTCTATTTTTTTAAAATTTTTATTTTATTGAATCATCGTGAAAAAAATACAAAGCTTTCAGGTTTAAGTCTCAGTCATATAATGATTAACCCCTCATACCTTCACCAGTGCACATGTTCCACCACCAAGAATCCCAATAACCCCCCTCCCACCTGCCTCCCACCTAAGTAGCTAATGATCTTCACTTTATTCTCTCTATACTTGGAATACATTCAATATTTCAATAGAGAAGTCACTAATATTGTTTGGAATTTTCCCTAAACAATCAGGCCTGCTGAAAAGGCATCATTTAATAATTTCTTTTCATTGCTGAGAAATAAGACTCTATGAGCTCTTTTGGTTTTGGATTTCTGATATTTTAGCTCAGTTCACAGTCTAGATGCATTTCTGTAAGAAGCCGCTCTGGGTGCCAAAATGGGTTAGAAGACCTCTCGGATCATAGTCTTTAGAAGCAGAGGGTCTGTTTTGAGTGCGGCAGCTCCGGATCTTATCTAGGCGAGGGCGTGTCAGTACTGCCCCCCCTCCCATGATCGTCTACAAGCCACATCACTGCAAATTCATACCTCTGGGTTGGGAGTCTTAGGAGTTGGCTCTCGCCACGTGGGTGTTGCTGCCGCCGCCATTTTCCGTGTAAAAAAACAGGGTAGAGAGGGAAAATCCCTCCCCAGGCGGCATGGGGTTGAGCACAGCTCACAGTCTGATGCATTTCTGTAAGTCATAGTCTTTAGGATCATAGTCTTTAGGATCATAGTCTTTAGGAGCAGAGGGTCCGTCTAAATTATTCATGCTTTCAATCTTTCTTTCCTTTAATTGTTGAACATGACTTTTCTCTTTGTAATTATTTCTTTGCTTTTGTTTTTTGGGCACACCTGACTCTGGGCTCAGCAATAACTCCTGACAGGTTCAGGGAACCATTTGGGGTGCTGAATATCAAACCCAGGTTGACCATATGCAAGGAATGTACCCTACTTGTTGTAATATCTCTCTGGCTCTCCAAGTCATTTTCTTAGGTGTTCCTAAATTTGGAGAAGCCGAGAAAAACAAAAATATTTATTGTTTGGGACTGGTGTAGTAATGGTGTCTATTTGCAAGAGATATTTTATTTTATTTTTTTAAAATTTTTTATTGAGTCACCATGTGGAAAGTTACAAAGTTTTCAGGTTTAAATCTCAGTTATACAATGCTCGAATACCCATCCCTTCACCAGTGCTCATATTCCACCACCAAGAATCCCAGTATAGCTCCACCCCACCCCCTCACACCCCTAACCCCCCCACGCCCCTAGCCCCCCACCCTAAGCCCCCCCCCCCGCCTGTGTAACTAATAAATTCCACTTTACTTTCACTTTGATTGCATACAATATTTCAACAAAACTCACTATTATTGTTTGGAGAGTCTCTCCCCTAAAGTCAGACCTGCTGAAAAGGAAGCATTAGATAATTTGTTTTCCATTGCTGAGGATGAAGAGGTATGAGGTCGAGTGACCACACTTATCGGCCTCTCAGTTTTGGGTTTCTGTAATTTAGTATTTTAGATCCTGAGTTTTTAGGTAGTGGACCTGCATGTACTACAATTTTCTTCCTATTTATCTTCATGTTTTAATGGGAGATGATTTAAATTTTGCTCAGTTATTAAATATCGAATATCTCAGAGTCACACAAGCAGATGTAACCTTAATGTTTTATTATTTTTTCAAAGCTACCTTTATGCAAATGAAATGTAATAGTAATCTTCAGGTACCTTATTTGATAAACCATATGAAGACATGGAACTTGTGCTAGTAGTGATAGCACATGATTAGGCATCACATGGTCTTTTAAAGTTCCCCCCAAATCACTCAGGACAGAGAGAGTGCTACGTCTATTGTTGGGGCAAGAGGCTGGTTGGAAAGGCCTACGAGATTCAGCTTCTGTTCATCACAAGAGACTTTACCAGCTCTTTTGTTTTAGAGGTGTAAGGATTGCTCCTGAGAGATGGGATCACAATTTAGGTAGAAACTTCTGTTTCTGCAGAGATCAATCTGTAGTGAGAATTTTGATGTTTGCCCTTTTTACATGGGTGTGTGAAACATAAACTGGCTCTCTACCCAGAGGTATAGGGTGATAATAAAAGTTATTATTGATTGAGTACTTCAGGCCAGATATTTTTATAGTGCCTTTCCCCCTAATACTTATCACAATTTTACAAGAGTTATATTGTGGACCATTGTTTTACAGATTAGACAAAGAACAGTCAGTTTGAACAAGTAACTTATCCGAAGTCCAATGGATCTAAGCTATAGACTTGGGATTCCTGAAAAAGTGACCTCACAATTGGCAGTAGTGAAGAGCTCATTAACGTTTTCTTTTTTCGGAAGATTAAGGGAACATTAAACTTAAGAAGATAACTTGAAACATGATGATTTAGTTAAAAATAAGGAATACAAAACCAGAGCCACTTAACAACATTAAAATAATCTGAAAGTATAGTACTTTTTAAAGTGTAGCTTGCAACTTAATAGTGGGTCATGAAGTTTATTTATTACCTCAAACATTTAAATTTAATGAAATAGAATTAAATAAACTAGAGAATAGCAGAGGATAACAGATGAAGTAAGGATGAATAGTTGCTAACAATGTGTTTATGTCTAAGAATGTATGATGGGGCCAGAATAAAAATGTATTTTTTTAATTGTGGGTCATGATAAAAAGAAAATGAGAATAGGAATTTCCTCAATAACATTCTCAGCGATTGGTATGCTTTTAAATTAATCTAAAAAACGAGGCACAATGATATACATGGTTTTGTTTTTTTATTTTTATTTTTTAAAATTTTATTGAATCACTGTGAGATAGTTACAAGCTTTCATGTTTGGATTACAATCTCACAATGATCAAACACCCATCCCTCCACCAGTGCACATTCCCCACCACCAATATCCCGGGTATACCCTCCATTTCCCACCCTCCCCCTGCCTCCGTGGCAAACAATATTCCCCATACTCTCTCTCTACTTTTGGGCATTATGGCTTGCAACACAGACACTGAGAGGTCATCATGTTTGGTCCATTATCTGCTTTCGGCATGCATCTCCCATTCCAAATGGGTCTTCCAGTCATCATTTTCTTACTGATCCCTTCTCTATTCCAGCTGCCTTCTCCCCTCCACTCATGAAGCAGTCTTCCAGCTATGGGGCAATCCTCCTAGCCCTTGTATCTACTGTCCTTGGGTGTCAGCCTCATGTGATGTTATTTTATACTTCACAAATGAGTACAGTCCTTCTCTGTCTGTCCCTCTCTTTCTGACTCATTTCACTTAGCATGATACTGTCTATCCATATATAAGCAAATTTCATGACTTCATCCCTCCTAACAGCTACATAGGATATACATGGTTTTAATAACAGTTTTGGGCATTTGGTGTTCCATCTTCCAACCCATAACCAATGTCAATGTCCTTCCATCAATGGCCCAAGATTCTCTCCCTATCTTCATCTTCACCTCGTCTCCTTAGCAAACCAATTTTCATTTAAATTACTAAAGTTTGAGTCCATATTTTTACAACAATGTTGGCTTTCATTGTTTTGAGGTACATAGTTATTTCACCTCTAAGCCACTTAGATGTCTATGGCCCTTATGTTATCGCCAGCTTCCTCCTTTCTTCCCTTAGTTGTCTGCGTACACACACACACACACACACACACACTCACACACACACACTTACTTAGAATTCTCATTCCTATAATCCAGGGCCAAGAGTTTGCCATCATTTGCCATCCACTTCCTTGTCTTATTACTCTATGTACCACAGATAAATGAGAACATCCAGTGTTTGTCTTTCTCCCTCTAAATTACTTTCTTAACAAGATACTCTCCAGTTTTATCCAGGTGGCAGTGAACAGCATGAATTCATTTTTTTATTTAGTCATTTTTTTTTTCAGAATAGAGTATTCTGATTCTTCCTTCTTAATGTTATAATTCCTAATGAAACAGTAACCTCCCAATGTTATATGCACATGGAACATTTCTCATTCTCACAAGAAGCCCAAGGGTCAGAAGATTTAATGACAGGGACTAAGCACTTAAAGTTAAAAGAATTACTCATAGAGTGATCAAATACTCTGATTTTGGTTGCTTTTTCTTGGTTACTTATATTAATTTTGGTCATGTTATCTTTGTGTTAATTGGAAAACCCCAAGCCATTTATTTGAAGAAGATATAATACATATTATAATAAATCAAATCCATAGTGTCTCTGCATCTATCATTCATTTCACACATTTCCTTGGAGAAACTATTTCGTATGATCCAGTAAGTAAAGTGCTAGACATCAAGAGGGTAAAACAGAAGGGGAACACTATGGTCATTTTGACAAATTTATAGAATAGTAGGAGAGATAGAAACATAATTAATTGTGCACTGAAAGAAGCTACTGATGATCTCACTCAAAAGTAGTATATAAAATAAGAAAAAGTAAATGAATAGGCAATATTCAATGACGGCAAACCCATGGGCTATGGACTCTGACCACAGAACTGAGATTACCAAGTGGGAGCAGCTCGCTGAAAGGGTCCTATGGATTGTGGTAAAGGCTTGTGGGCACTTTGGCTGTGAGTGTGGTGTAGTGTGATAATATTGTAATCCTAAAACATTTATGTTCTTGTAAACTATGGTTGCCTCAATGGAATAATCATAAGAAAATAACAAATGAAGTAAAATAAAGAATAACAAAAAATAGTTTCTATAAGTCTAGGTCACTGCTCTGGAAGGAATGTCTCCTATCTGCATATGTATGTAGATATCCAATCTTCCAGTGATGGTATTGAGAGATGGGAATTTAGTGAGAGCATTAGGTCCTGAGAGGGGAGCCTCCTTGTAAGGGAAATCAGTGCTCATCTAGCTATGACCTTTCTGCAATGAGAGGACAAGAACAAAGGACTCTTTGTGCACCAGGGTGCAGATGCTGACAAGCAGGGCCTCTGCCAGCATCTTGATTTTGAGCTTTCTTCCTAGTGGAACAGTAGATAAAAGTAGATGTTGCTTCAGCCAACCGATTTTTGTTGTGTTTTACATACTGCATCTTGAACAAACTAAAACATAACTGAACCCAGCACCAGGGTGGCTTATATAATGTTTGTGACTTGTACAATGCAGGAATCATAATGCCCTGTTTCACTGCATCATCATTACTCTTTTTTTCCTCAGTCAAGAAGGTTGGTTTTCAACCTTGTGTCACATGTTTATCACATGGTATTATTCTGTTCCTCCAGCTGCTTGAAAGGTAAACAGAACTGCAATGCATTCGCCAGTGGCATATGGATGCTCATTTGTCTTCTTGTGAGCTTTTAGTCTAGGATTCTCAGTGCATGAGCATTGTCAATATGTTTCTAAAGCCAAATTGTGTAGTTTGTTTAGAATGATGTAGTACTAACAGTTTTACTGCTCAGTCCAACCAAGAGCCATAGATGCAAGGGAAGCCTGCTGGCAGCCTTACTGCCATGATTAAGTGCCATTTCATGAGAACTACATGATATGGTACGATTCAACTTTTCCTCTGATAGCTCATCGGAGCAGTTCATCTGCCAGCTATATACTGAAAGACCCAGTTCTGCGTATTTTAAATAGATTGTGAGGCTACATTCTGAACAAAATTAAACAACTTCTCTGTGAAAATACGGTGTAACAGGTATTCATTCTCAGTGGCCTAACATCTATCTTTCAGTTACTAGAGCAACATATAAGCAAACCTGTTACAGATCATTTGCACCATTTGTACACTGAGGAGATGATGAGTGGTGATCACTGATAGATGCCCACTGGAAATATTAAGTGCTTATCTTTGGAATTATTATTATTATTGAATAATTTGAGGTACACAGTTACAATGATGTTCATAATTGGGTTTCAGTCATACCTTTTGGTTGTTGGGATAGAGAAGGGAGCACTAAGACAATCACGAATCACGAAAATCCCGTTAATCACCAATTTCTTGGGCGGGCCCAGTAACCTCTCATTTCGTCCTTTCCCTGAGATCTTAGAAGTCTCTCTCGACTTGGGTCTCCCAACGGTGTCGCACTGGGGACTCTTTCAGGGTCAGGGGAATGAGATCCAGCTTGTTACTGGATTTAGCATATGAATACACCATGGGAAGCTTGCAAGGCTGTCCCATGTGGGCAGGAAACTCTCAGAAGATTGCCAGTTTCTCCAAGAGGGAGAAGCAGGCTACATGATATTGTGTGGCCGCAAAGTGGCCACACGTTTCTGAGAGCTTGCTTTTAAGTCTTTCTCTGGATGTTTGGCTGTTGATAAGATTACACACACCTGGGTTCCTCTGCTGGTACCTTCATGCATGAGGCCTGTCCGAACGTGTGGAGAGGGGCCTCCAGCATGGCTGTAGCTAGGTTCTGGTGGTCTTTGGCTGCCAGAGTCTCTTGCCCGCATGCCTGGCTGTCTTCCCCGGGGCCCCTCGGAGGGGATGGGCTCCAGCTTCCCTCCCCACCCCGAGCAGAGCTCCTGGCAGCCAAAGACCATCGGAAAACAATGTGGTTAGAAATAATCACTCTGATAAGAAATGCATGTGTAAAGATAAAGGAACAAACATATCTTTGGAGTTGTTATGCATGTATGTAATTAAAAGTTGGAATCTTAGTTCACACGAAACAGTTGTGAAAAAGCTTAAAGAAGGTGGGAACATTAGATGCATCTAATGTACTGGATGCATCTGAAGAATGTACCACTGAGGAAGATGCCTCAGATAATAAATCCAATGATAGTGGTTCAGAGTCAAGATGAAATTTTGTAAGGCCATACTTTTCAACACTCACAATTTGTAGTAAATTTCTTCAATTGTGTTATTTTGACTATAATACACAAATCAAAAGCAACTTAAGATGTTAATGTTTTCTCCCAGAATGATAAAATGTTTGCAAAACTGTCATGAAAAAATGATGTGTGCTGATTTGGACTGTTCAATCTTAATATATATTCACAGGTATCCTGTGTATCCTAATTTTGCTCCAAAGATAGTTTAGTAATAAGTGACTTGAGAAATACAGGCTCTAAAATAAAAGTCTCCTATAATGGTCATGCTGCACTTTTTTTCTTTTTCTTTTCTTTTTGCCAAAGAGGTATACACTCTGCAATGATTATGTGGTGAAATATGGTAGTCAGTCCTTATTAGCATGGTTGACAGGTTCTTGGAAGCTGTATTTTAAGTAAAATGATGAAATTCGAAAGCAGGTCTTGGAATAACTTTGTTTAGTTCAATGCCCACAGGGATTGTTCATTTTCTTATTCATATTGTAACAAAAGGAAATGACATTATTCAGCACTCGGCTATGATGCAGTGGTTCTTGGCCTTAGTCTATATCAGATTATTTGGATACAAAAATTGTTCGAACAGATTTTTGGTCCCTACCACTACACTTTCTGATGCTCCAGAACTGAGATGGAACTTTTTTGCATTTGCGGCAAGTTCTCATGTGGTGTTGTACTGTTAGTCCGAGATTCATTCTTGGAGGGCCACTTTCAAAATGTCTTTATTTGCATACACTGACTTTACCCTTTAATGTAAACTCATAAAATATGTTTGACACGTGAAACAGATAAAAATTGAGACAGCAGCAAGGTACTCTGCTCTTTCCCTAATATACGCTCTACTTTGACAGAAACTTCTAAAGTATATTTGTCTTTTTCAAAACCAGGAATAGCCTGAGAACTACTAAGGGGCTATTTCTGATTCTGTGCTTAGGACTGACCCCTGAAAATGCTTATGGGAATTTATGTGGTGCTGGAGATTGAACCAGGGTCATTAGCATTCAAAGCAAATGCCTTATATCCTGTACTAATTCTTCCACTCTTCTTCTGAAGGATGTTAATGGATGTCATCTCTGTGGGGTTGTGTCTAGAAAGACCTGCTATCTGTGATCTTCAGTGCTGCGAATGATTTTTTAGCTGCAATACAACTGGGTAGGCATGAAAACTACAACTGAAGGGGTGTCATTTCCAGCAACTACTACAACCAGAATGGAACAAGTATCAAAAGTAAGTGACCTCTGGTGAGCACTGCAACTGAGCGTGTGAGTACCATGCTACCATGCTTTGTGTGGACCCTCAGTGAGCACCACAACTCAATATTCAAGGACTACCAAGGGTCTTAGTGGCTCCTGGTCATGGCAATAACAACAAAAGGAGAAAAAATAGAAAAGAGAAAGAATTAATGAAAGTGTTCATTGTCCATCCAGATGTTCTACATTGCATAGTTGGTTTGTTAAGGTGGCAAGTCTATGTGTATCACATGGTATCATTGTAGTATACTTGCTTGATTCCTGATCTGTAGCTGTAATTCCCAAGAATATGGGTAAGAATTCATCTCATCGGCCAGCAAAGTTCTCATGCCATCCACCCACCCCCAATCACTATTCTCATTCCTCCCAACCCATTCCCCTCTACCTCTGGTAATCACCATAGTTTTCATCCAGTCTAAGAGATTTGTTGTATACCACTTGTATGCCAGTTGTTTTATGCCAATTGTATGCTTTAGTTATTTATATTCTACATGTGAGTAAACCACTTTGGTGATTGTCATTTCCTTTACTTATCTTGTTTTGCATAATAACCTCAATTCTCCCGGAAATCATTTTTGTTAAGAACTGAGTAGAATTCCATTGAGTTTATATGCCCCAGCTTCTTTAGGGATCTGTTGAAGTGACTTTAGGTTGATTTCAAGTCTTGATCCTATTTTGAAAAAGAAAAACTCTTAGAGGCTTGTTTTGGGAGTATTTCAAGTTTTGCTTTATTTGCAGATGACTTATGTTGTCTTGCTGGGAACATTGCCATATTTATAAAATAAATGGAGGATTTGCAAAAGCCCAGCATTCTAACCAAGTTTCATTAAGTACTCAGAAGTATGGATCCTGGACTGAAACCTGTTTAAACTTATGTGTCTGGTTTGGGACTTTACAAACATATGAAACTATGTGACCTTTCTGCCTAGAATCAAGAAATTCAAAGACAAATAAAATTAAAAAGTGACTATTAAAAAATCTGATCAATATTCCATGATACATATTCCAAATTACTTTTGTGCCAGTTTAGGAAGTTCATTTAAATTCAGTTCCCTTTGCCTATCTCTGGTGCTGATTTTAGTTCATTTGAATTTAAATCTGGGTGGCCTAATCCAGCTTTATTTTATAGCATCAAATCTCAATTATAGAAGATGCTCAATATGGTGGGGACAGGTATTATCTTTTACTTATTTGCCTGTTTGTTGTTTTTCTAAAGCCAATTGGTGACATTGGAGGGGGTTGGTGGTTAATGTGCTTTAATATTTAGAGAAGCCACTGTTCAAGTTGATTTCTCTAGGAAAGGGCACTTCTGCCAAAAAGACAGCTGGGATAGTCCTATCAGGGGTCACAGATTCAAACATACATTCTCATACTCTCTTGGAACTGACAGAGATGTGCGAAAACCTAGCACATCTGGAAGACAATCAATCTTTACAGTTAGTCAACATCTAAGAATGCAAACCCCTGGGGTTGACAAAACTGGTAATTAAATGTGATGGAACTTCACCATCTACAGACAAGTAGAGAGCAACTGCCCGTGAATTATGAGAACATACATGCATCTTACATGCTATAATGAGCCATTAGCACCCAGTCTGCATGCGTTAGAAAGGTCTCAGAACACTGAGCTACATATGGAAATCTTTGCAAAAGCTTTTCTAACCTGTTTTTTTTTCCTCCCAGAGTGATGTATAAAATCACACTATAAATTCAGATAAAGGAAAACAAAAAGGCAGCCTCTCTAAGCCTCCTCATTACTTATCCTTCATGTTTCAACTTGCTGTTTACATTTTTTGGCTTTAAACTCATTTTTCAAGTCTTTGTTTCTTTTGTGTGTGTCTAAGCATCAGATACCAACATTCTGGCTCCTTTTCCTGGCTCAATTCTTCCACACATTTGAACACCCTTTGGGCAGTTTTAGACATCCCTTAGCTATAACTGATATAAACCTTTCATTTTCTTGTAAACCTAGAAAGTCTAATATTTTCTAAATAACTATTTAATGTGATCCTTTAGAAGAACTGAGAGAGAATAGTAAAAATGATTAACAGTCTCATTCTGTTTCGAGAATTTTATTCTTTATTCTCATACTCTTTTCCCTATTTTCTTCATCTAAATTTTTCCCCAGGACTTTTGTAGCTCAAAAGATCTAGCACCAAATCACATGAGACACCATGTTTTGACTTTCATCTTTCTCATATTTCCCTTACTAGAACAAGAAAATCAGTGGTTTGTGGCTCAATGAGAAAGAAATGCCACTTTGTTATTGAAGCAGAATTGCTCAAATAGAAGTAGTAGTTTTGTTGTCCGTAGCTAACAGTTAAAGATAGGTTTGCAGAAGGTATTCCCATCAATTCTTGCTCAACAAGGCCTTTACAAAATGTTGAAATGTTTCAAAGTGAAGAAAATTCAGTTAAGAAAAACCTTAGCTGAATTCATTCTAGACCAGCTCAGGAATGAATTTTTGCCAAGAATTTCCATGGAGGCAATTCTCTATTTCATTGAGAATAGTGGTCATATGGTTTGACCTTTATAACCAGATGCCTCCATCAGTAAGAAAATAGGACAATGCTGTGACCAAAGAAGCCCATAAAACTCTCTGAAGCTAGAATGAGCAGCTCAAACTTATATAGTCCTGGTTATTCTAAACTTAGGATTTTCCTGACCTTTTCTTAATGGACTACAAAGTTAGTATTTTCAGTTTTGTGGCGACAAGTCTTCTGTTGTATCTCTGTTGCAAGAAACTATAGATTAGATTCACGTGTATCATTTGTTATCCTATTGCTCATTGATTTGCTCCAATGGGCGCCAGCAACATTTCTATTTGTCCCTGTTGTGTGCTAGTGTAGCCCAATGGCGTCTCCTTGCTCCAGGAACAAGAAAAGTCTCAAACCATTCATTCAGGGTCTTGATGAAGAAGTCTGAACATCTTGTAAGTAGGTGGTCACGTGTTTCTTTTTTTTGACATCCTGTGAAATCCAGTCAGTAACAGCTCTAGTCCAGTGGTCATCTCTAAAATCACATTACGTGTCCGGCCCACCTGATTTTTGATACCTTGGCAGATGAGACAACATCCCTGATTCTCAATCATCGATGGAGGTTAGAATTCCAGATTCCTTCTCTCACTTGAGTGAAACGTGATATTCCAAGCATGGTTCTTTCGATTCCTCTTTGGAAGACCCAAACAGCATTCTTATCCTGTTTTTGTAGGGCCTAGGTCACTGAGGCATATGTTAGTGCAGAAAGAATGGTGGAGTTGAAAAGATGTGCTGAGAGCTAGAGGTTCTTTGTTCTCTTAACCACTTCTTCAACACTCTTGAAGGCGTTCCATGCTGCTCTCTTCCTCCTGTGCAACTTAAATGCCAGATCATGCGACATGTTGAGTTCTCAACCTAGGTACACATATCTGCTTCATTCGGAGCAGTTTGTTCCATAGAGAGCAAATTGAACGTCAGGAACTAGTCCATTTCTCATGAACATTGTCTTTGTGAGATTCAGCTGTAGTCTGACCTTTCCACACTCATGGTTGAAGTTGGCCAGCATTCGTGCCACTTGGCTAATGTTTGGTGTTATTAGAACAGTATCATCAGCGAAGCAGAGGTAGTGTAGTTGCCGACCGTCTATCTTCACTCCCATTCCTTCCCATTCCAGTCATTGCATGACATTCTCGAGGGTGGCAATGAAGAGTTTCAGTGAAATGGTGTCGCCCTGCCAAAACCCTCTCTTTACATCGATGATCACTTCCTTATAGAATGGTGAGATCCCGGTGGTGAATCTGTAATACAGCTCATAGAGGATCCTAATGTACTGAGTTTAAACACCCTGTTTGGTTAGGGCTTCAATGACCGCTTCAGTCTCAGCAGAATCAAAGGCCTTCTTTAAATCAATGAACAATGGACAGAGCATCTTGAACTCTCTCGAAACCTCAATGAGCTTTGTAGATAAATGAGGAGTAGGGAGGGGGCCACCTCCCTACATACCACTGGCATGGCAGAGCCTGGCAAGCTACCTGTGGTGTATTCACTTGTATCACTTGTAGTCCCATTGATCTTCGATTTGCTTGAGCGGGCATCAGTAACATCTTCATTTGTCCCTGCCATGAGCTAGTGTAGCCCAATGATACCTGCTCGCTCCAGGAACAGAAAGAGCCTCAAATTGTTCATTCAGAGATTTGACGAAGAAATCTGACCATCTAGTTGGTGGGTGGCCACAAGGTCTTCTGATGTCCCGTGGAATCCAGTCGGTAACAGCTCTAGTCCAACGGTCATCTCTGAATCGCATTACATGACCGGCTCATCTGATTTTTGATGCCTTGGCAAATGAGACAGCATCCCTGATTTTTGACCGTCAACAGAGGTCAGAACTCCAGATTCCTTCTCTCACTTGAGTGAGACATGATATTCCCAGCATAGCTCTTTCGATTCCTCTTTGGGATACCTTAATAGCATTCTCATTCTGCTTGCGTAGGGCCCAGGTCTCTGAGGCATATGTTAGTGCAGGAAGAACGGTGAAATTGAAAAGATGTGCCTGGAGTCGGAGGTTCTTTGTTCTCTTAACTACCTCTTCGATGCTCTTGAATGCATTCCACGCTGCTCTCTTCCTCCTGCGTAGTTCTGGCACCAAGTCATTCCTCATGTTGATTTCCCGACCCAGGTACACATAGCTGCTGCATTCGGAGATGTTCATTTCATTGAGAGCAAATGGAGCTTCAGGGACCAGTTCGTTTTTCATGAACATCGTCTTGTTGAGATTCAGCTGCAATCCGACTTTTCCACACTTGTGGTTGAAGTCGGCCAGCATTTGTGCTGCTTGGCTAATGTTTGGCGTTGTGAGAACGATATCACCAGCAAAGTAGAGGTGCTGTAATTGCCGATCATCTATCTTCACTCCCATTCCTTCCCATTCCAGTTGTTGCATGATGTTCTCAAGGGCGGCACTGAAGAATTTCGGTGAAATGGTGTCACCTTGCCGCACCCCTCTCTTTACATCAATGATCACTTCCTTGTAGAATGGTGAGATCCTGGTGGTGAATCCACAATACAGGTCTCAGAGGATTTTGATATACTGAGTTTGAATGCCCTGTTTGGCCAAGGCTTCGATGACTGCCTCAGTCTCAACAGAATTGAATGCCTTCTTTAAGTCGATGAATGTTAGACAGAGCGGGATCTTGAACTTGTGAAACTTCAATGAGTTTGGTCACTGTGTGGATATGGTTTATCGTGCTGAATCCTCTTCGGAACCCAGCTTACTCACATGGTTGTCCTTCGACTAGTGTTCTGCCTATTCTATTCAGGATGACATGAGTGAACAACTTGTAGACGATAGACAACAGGCAGATTGGGCGATAGTTGCCGATGCCGTGGATGTCTCCCTTCTTGTACAACAGAACGGTCCTACTGGTTTTCCACTGGGACGGAACCTTGTATTCAGACAGGTAGCATGTGAAGAGTTGGGCCAGTGTATTGATGAGTACTGGTGGCAGATTCTTCAGGTGTTCGGGTCTGACCTTGTCTGGACCAGGTGCTGTTCTCGTCTTTACCAGTGAAATGGTGTGTTGGATCTCAGAAGGGAGAACGTTGGGGACAACATATCCATCCTTTGGAATTTGGTATGTGGGCAGGTGGACATGGCTGTCAAAGAGATCCAAGTAGAAGTCGTGAATAATTTTCTCCATTGCCTTTCTGGAGGATTTGATAGATCCATCAGAACGTTGGAGGGCAGTCATCTTGGTCTTGTAATTGGCGAAGGACAGGCGAACGTTGCGAATACTTTTCCCGGCTTCTGCTGCACTGGCCAACACTGCTGCTCTTCTCTCTTTGAGGTCTTCCTTTATCGAATCTTTGCACAGCTTTGTCAGCTCGGACATTAGCTTGTGGTTGCCTGAGGCTCGCACCAAAACACATTGACGAATGAGCTAGAGAGTTTCCGAAGACAGGCGTCTTTTTGTGGCTTTCTCACTCTTGGCATTCTTCGCACAGGCATGGAGGTGCTGAACCAGTCGATCATATTCCTCGTCGATGTTGTCAAGGACGGCATCTTCCCACGTTGCTGCAGTAGTGCCAAAGAGCTCCCAGTTGGAGGTCATTCTGGGAGTTGTCTTCTTAGACTTAAATTTTGCAGACTTTTCTCCCCACTCTGTGAAGTAGAATTTCGCACGAAGGAGACAGTGGTCTGATCCCATTTGGAATTTTGGGATAACAGCGACACCAGTCAGGCAAAACCTTCTATTGAATATGATGTGGTCTATTTCATTGTGGAACTGTCCACCGGGAGACACCCATGTCCAGCGTTTAGATTCGGCCTTCTGGAACTGAGTTACCATGGATGGTCTTGGTCAACATGATGAATTCAGATAGTCTCTCCCCCTGTTCATTCCATTCTAGGCCATGTGTCCCAATGTGGATTTCTTAGGGTGACCTTCTATGACCTATCTTGGCATTAAAATCACCAACAAGGATCTTGTAGAAGGTGTGGTCTTTATAGAACTTCTCCAGTTCCATGTAGAACCTCTCAATTTCTTCTTCATCGTAGTTGGAAGTTGGTGCGTAGACGATGAAGATAGAAACTGCAGGCAGCGAGCCACATCTATTCAAGCGTAATCGTCCAATTTGGGTTGTTAGGTCTTTGAATGAATTGATGCTCATGGCCAAGTTCATGTTGACAAGGACACCAACGCCACCGACGCCTCTGTTCTCACCTCTGTTGTCTGTGGTGTATTAGATATGCCAAAAACAGTAACAGTATACATTAGATTGTTCCAAATAAATGAATCTGGTGGTATTCCCACCCCCAGGTTGGATTTTTTTTTTTTACAAGAGAGACATAACTTAAGGGTTGTAGTTTACTGAGCGTAAGTACTGAGTCAAGACTTAATGGAACCTAGCAGTGTGGCTCAGTGTTGAGATATTTTCCTTCTATGCCTGAGGCTGAGCGTTCAGTCCTTGGCACCACCAGACAGGTCATTTATGATCCCTGGTACCATAATCAAGTATGTGCACAGTCACAGCAAGAAGATGTGTGAGTACCACAACTAAAACGTGAATGCCCTGCAAAAACCCACAGTCATGGCAACAACAGCAAAAAGGAAAGGGGAACAAAAACCAAAATTAACACTTTAGGCAGAAATGCTTTCATCAACAGGATGGTAGCCTTATCGGCTAGGGAGGTGTGCTTTTGGAATAAGAAAAAGGCACTGAGTCATGGCTATGATGCATCTAGTTAACCTAATTCTCTAACCCTTTCTTTTGTTCTTTGCCTTTTTCTATCTCATTCCAATCTTTTCTTTCACATCTTGCATAATATTTTAACTTGTGTACATGTTACACTCACATATCTAATCCATGAGAGATTTTGGGCAGCGTGTTGGGATCATTTTGAGATTAGCATTTAGTACTACTTCACCTTTCATTTAGACTATAAGTGGAAAAACTCTTAAAGCTCAAGAAACAAAGTTAGCCAATTTAAATAGTTTGCATGTCTAGTAGCAATGAAGAAAGACAGATCTTCGTGTCAACACTCCTCTCCTCTGCCACTTGAACGGTTGAAGAGTCTGCAATCAATTATGTGATATAATGTTGTCTAATTGATGGGCTCTATGTGTATGTAAGTCTATCATAATAGATTAGCTTCTAATAAGATAAAACCATCATGTGGAAAACTCTCTGCCTGCCAAATACAGGCCGCTGCCAAACCATTTGATCAATGTTACAGAATTCCTAAGCATTTATACTCAAGAAGTGATGGTGAAAAAACAGCCACCTCCCACTCAGCACATTCACCCTTTCTCTTCTTTCCTTCAAGTCACATCTGCTGATTTTGTAATTGGACACATTTTTCTCATTGTTGTTAGCTCTGCTGAGACTGTGAGGTCCCATCCGGTACCCCCACCTTGCACACTTAATCAACCAAGTTGAGATCTGAAGCAGAGAGAAAGAAAGCAGAGAAGTGCATAACAACATCACACCAAGTTCTGGTAGACTTGGAAAGTATTTGTTCAAAATTGGTGAGTTGACCCTTGAATCTAACAATCTTGTTAGGTGTTCATGGTCATGTTGTAGAAAGGGCAGCACTGAAGTGGGTTTGGCTTCCACCATATAGCTAATGAAGAAGGCGGACTGTGGAGTGTATGATGAAGTGTTTCAGTTTATAGTCCAACAATCTCCGATGACATCATTTGAAAACTCATTTTTACTCTAACCTGATTAAGTGGTGCGTTGGATTTTATAGTGGTTCACTACAAATTTTGTGGTGTCAAACAATAACAGTTGTATTGTTCTGATAAAAATAATCTGTAATTTAGATAAAAAATGATATGAATAGTCACTTTTACTTCTTGAACTTCTGCTGAGAGAGTTCAAGGCTAGGATTGTCCTGTCCACTGATGCACTTGGCAATTGTATTTGCTGTAGCCTGAACCCTTAGCTAAGGTTACTGTCACATTCATATATGACATTTCAAATATGTTCTAAGCCTCTTTACAATAAGATGGTTGGGTTTCAAAGGCCAATTCAAGGTAGAAAGAAAAATTTAGAAGCAGTATTGCTTCTTATGAACCATTCCTGGAATTGCTGTGGTGTGCCTCCTCTTATTTATTTATTTATTTATTTATTTTTTCACAGGAAATCACATACATTTGTCTAGTTCAAGGGAAAGGAAACAGAGTATGCCTATTAGAAGGGTTCTGATACGTTACAGGCCAATCCAGTGGAACTGAAACTATTGCTGTGGCCAATTTTGGGAGATGCAAGCTGCTATATTTCGTTGATAATTATTACTTATATAACCCTGTTATAAAAGATCCAATATCACTGAATTAGAACTCATATCCCAATAGATCATTTAAAAACAAAGTAATAATGTCATTGTATATCCCATTTCTGCTTAATACCTCACCTGACTATTAAATCTTTATTTTTATGGGTAAGAAAACTGAGGCACAGGGGGTTAGGTAAATCATGTGCACTCTCAGAGAAAGCAGGTCTATAAAGGAAGGTGAGTGTCAGAATCAAGACTGTTTTGTTTCAAAGCCCAAACCTCTTCTGCTAATTCACATTACCTCACTCTGAAAACTCCTCGAGTGTCTCAGCTTTCTTATCATCAGAATATTATTATTATTTCTGAATTCTAAATTCGAAAGTGAGTCGAATTTAGATGAGATTTTATGTGGAAGTTAAGAAAGGTTGGCAAAGATTTTTAAGACCTGACCTGTACATCTATGGAAAATTAGTCTTTCACAAGAGTTGATGATTAAATTTTTTTAAGTGTGTTGGAAAATGCAAAATAGGATGATAGTCTATTTTATTGTTGGAATATTAGGACTGTGAGAATGTGGAAACATGTTTACAATTCAAAACTGTGTGTATGACCATGTTGTATCAAATTGTATATGAGAGATTTACCAGGGATTCATGTTGAACAATTATATAAAGTATCTTTAGAATCAGATAAAAGGACATGAAGGAAGACTGAAAAGTTGACCAGTAGTTGAGACTCAAAATGATTCAAAATTTGTCACCTTAGGTCAGACTTCTGTATATGTAGGCCAGTTTCATGTAAGAGAATGGAACGGGCAAGATTGTCTTCTTATTTCTGGATTAATTTTTTTTAATCAAACCCAGTCAGGTCTTCACTCAAGATTGCCAGAAATTTGAATTAGAAACCTTTGTGTTGGCCTTTGCCTATAATGATTCATCCTTTGCTCACTTCTTACCCCATTCATTCAGTAAAAACAAACACATGTTATTGACTTGGTCAAATAATCTTTTCAATGTTTTTGGTATTAAATTGACCTAACCAGTATTCTTAAGGCATTGTGTGAACAAGGTCTTCTGAAAAAGGATTTACATCCTCATCTCTGCCTTTTTTCTTTTTGTACATTAGTTTCAGTGAAATCTGATTTCTACAGAAATCCTATTTATGATAAGGATTGTTTCTTGTTAACAAGGGGATTGCTATCCATCCTGATTCTGGTTGACAAAAGATTTTCTCTTTCTGTCTTGCATTCGACACAGTCTCTTGTACAGATGGTCTTTGAAGGACAACTTGCAAGTCTTGGCTGTGGGGTTTTCTTTCCTTTTCAATGTGTGTATAGCAGTCAGAATTATTTCATAGCTCAACATCTGGAAACACATTTGGCTATATTATCAGAAAATAAATTAACGTCTCTGTTTCTCAACCAAGAGGTTGACCTTGCACTGATTATAAGTGGCTGTGTCTTTTGCTGACAGACCAGTCTTTACAGCAGAGAAGCTGAAATGTATCTATTCTTTAGCTTAAACATCCATCTCTCAGAATAGTCTGAACCTACTCACTGTAAACTGGACATTTCCCCTGGGACCAGGAGCAAAAGATGACACTAATTGGAAATTGGCATCTTGGAAAACATTGTCAGAGTCATCTCCTGCATGGAGATAACCCTGTTCTTGTGCCAGTGCTGAACCCTGGGCTCCGTGGACCTGACTGTGTCTGTTCACACCTGTTCTAAAACAGATGCCAAGAATGGGGGGAATTTGGAAGAAATTAGACACATAGAAGCTTTGGGAAACCACCAAAAAGTCACAGGGCCCTTTGAAACAGTCCTTTGGAATTGTAATAGATTGGACAAGGAGGTGATGGCCTATGTAGTTGCCCATGGCTGTGGTCATGAGATTTGAGAATCCCCATACAAATCACCAGCCTAAATGAACTCAGCAATGAGGGAAATAAATATTTAAGGAGCTTTAAATAGCAAGAAAGTGATATATAAAAAGTTTCCACTGTTTTTTAAAATATATTGAAGCTTTTTATTTTAAAAATAAAAATATTATTGAAAAAATATTTAAAAAAATTTTAAATGTTATGATGTATAAATACGGAGGCAGAAATGTGCATATATGTTTGCAATGGCATATGTAAATAGGCCTTTGCATATAGTGTCTTCTGCTATTTCATGCACTTGGGAAGTGTTATATGCACATATAAAAACCTAAGACATAATTTTTAGCATAAAAGTAGGTATTAATCCTAACTGCTAAACATTAGTAATATAAAGTGATAAAACTTTGTGCTCACACTTCTCATTTTATTTTCTTATCTTTGTATCATAAGGGGTCTATGTAAAATTTAATGTAGGACTGCCTGCAATGGTGAAGTGAAAAGAGATAGGAAAAATCATAAAGACTGTAAGAGGGGGCTGGAGCAATAACACAGCGGGTAGGGCCTTTGCCTTGCACGCGGCCGACCCGGGTTCGGTTCCCAGCATCCCGTATGGTCCCCCGAGCACCACCAGGAGTAATTCCTGAGTGCATGAGCCAGGAGTAACCCCTGTGCATCGCTGGGTATAACCAAAAAAGAAAAAAAAAAAAGACAGTAAGAAATGCCGTATCTTTGTCAGCATCATATCTTAATTCCTTCATCAACTATCCAGTAACTTCAAAAATAATGTTTACTAGACACCTATTTGGGATCAGAAAACTGTGCTTTAGGTATTTGGGATCCAAAATATTCAGGCCACTTTGGGTTGTTTCCTAGATTTCTGTACCAATCTTTTACTCTCACTTCTGTTCTCAACACTTAATCTCTCCCAACTTGTTCATCATATTCAGGTTGAATTATTTTTCTAAACTCGAAATTATGTCATGATACTTCCTTGAGTAAAATTCTATATTGATTATAAGTTACCTGTAGGTTACAGTGCTAACTTCTTGGAAGTCTGAGATTCTTACAAGCTGGCAACTGCCTACCCTCCAGCCACATTCTGCCCACCTTTAGCATACCTCTGACTTGATGGCAGAATAACAGAATTGCCTAAAAGCACCCTGTGCTTTCTTATCTCTAGGTCCTTATAGAAGGTATTTCCCCTAGGCTGGCCTACCTTGTGTCTTTCTTCAATTGGTCTGTTTCTACTCATCTTTCTGCCTTAATTGAAATGCCACTTCCTTTGGGAAGCTTTCTATAATTTCTACACAGTGACAGTCTTCCTCAGATTAATCAAGTCACCATTTCTCATTAAATAAAGTGATTTATTTCTTCCTTCCCTAGTACATTTATCACACCTTTACATCTCTCTGCTGTAGTTAAGACTTGAGTTAAAGTATAATAAATCTATACACAACTGCTTTTTTGTTTTGTCAGTATCTTGTGCATACACCATCAATATTATAGCTTTGTGTGCATCTCCTCATACTTATTTTTTACTTCTTTATTATGGTCAGGGATAGTTTTTTTTAATTATAATTTAATCTTTAAAATAAATTTAAGTAGTAGATATAACTGTCATCTCATTTTCAGCTACATTTAATAAATTTTCACAGGGGCTTTAGGAATGAAAAACTCAGATTTAAACATTGAACTTAAAGCCTGTCTCACCTCATGATACAGCAGTTTATTCCTCTTCTCTATTGTATTTTTGACTTCATTGTTTGTAGGTAAGAGATGTTGTTTGCATTTCAAGTGCCTCATGCAACAATTTTTTAGAACACTATTAGGAATTCAAGAGAACCCTTTGCGTGGGTCCTCAAGTTTCTCATAGAACAGGAGAATAAACTTTTAAAATGATTACTTTTACATAATAAGATAAATATACTAGAATATAGAAGGTATGTGACCTTATGGGAGTGAAGGATAGGAATACACACCGTGAACTGTTTGACTCCTAAGAGACATGATGCCTGAATTGAATGTCAACACACTGACTTCTTAGTTGCATTTCTACTATTTAAAAAAAATCTAGGTACAATTTTATATTATTTTATTTTATTTCTATTTTTGGGTCACACCCAGTGATGCTCAGGGGTTACTCCTGGCTTTGCACTCAGGAATGACTCCTGGCAGTGTTCAGGGGACCATATGGGATGCTGGGAATCGAACCCTAGTTGGCCGCATGCAAGGCAAACGCCCTACCAGCTGTGCTATTGCTCTAGCCCCTAGGTGCTATTATTTTATTATTTATTTATTTATTTATTTATTTATTTATTTATTTAATTGAATTACCATGTGGAAAGTTGCAAAGCTTTCAGGCTTAAGTCTCAGTTATACAATGCTCGAACATCCCCTAGGTGCAATTTTAAATAAGAAAATCTATGACAAAAATTAAGGATAAACTCTAGTAAAAATTTTTGGAGGCTGAGTCATACCCAACAATGCTTAGGGCTTACTCCTAACTCTGTGCTCAAGGATCACTCTGGCAGGCTCAGGGGACCCTATGGGGTGTTGAGAATTGAATTCAGGTCAGCTGCATGCAAAGCAAGAACCCTACCTTCTGTTCTATCATTCTGTTTCCAAACTCTGGTAATATTTAAAATATTTGGCATGTGGAAGATGGGTTTGAGTTCATTGGTAATGTTTTGTCTATGAAAACACATATTCAACCCAAAAATAACAAGCCACTTCTAAAAGCTGATATATTGCCAGATTACTGTTATTAAATAGTATTCTGTTATAGTGAAGGACTATATATTACAGTTTTGATGCTAGAATTTATTTTTATTTGGGGGCCCCACCCAGCACTGTCCAAAGATTCCTTCTGGCTCTGTGCTCAGGGGAAAATTCTGTCAGGGCTTGAGGAACGTATGGGGTTCCAGGAATTAAACCCTGCTTGGCTATATGTAAGACAAGCTCCTTCCCCACTGTAATATTTCTATGACCCTTAACTTTATCACTTATATGTGAAAAATGATACTGGAGTCTAGTTGAATAAAAATCTTAATTTTTTTATTTGAATCACTGTGAGACACATAGTTACAAAGTTGTTTATAATTGAGTTTCAGTCATACGATGTCCCAACACCTGTCTCCCTTTACCAGTGTACATTTCCCACCAATGACCCCAGCAATAAAGATCCTTTTAACATCAGTTTCTTTATTAAGTACATACAATCATTGATTACTATACTTTTCCATAAGATCCCAACTTAAATTACAATATTTTTATCTGCATGATCTCTTATCCTCATTCTCTCATTTTTACAAATAGATGAGAAGACTCCCTCTGGGAGTTGGGTTGAAGATTTCTTATGATCTTGTTTAGCTCTGGTCGTCTATGACACTCAGTTTTTTCCAATATGGACAATGAAATGTCCTTTGTTGTAGTAGATATAGATAATTATGTTCTGAAGAAGAAATGCAGTATTATAGTCCAGCTGCTTACAACTTTGAACTAATCTCTAAGGACTTCTTATATGAAAGGAAATAAGGTCCTCTAGAAAATGTATATCCAGTATAATCAGCTTCTGTTGGTCAGTGACACCTGTATGAATTTGAGAAGTGCTGTCCTTGGTGCTAGAGTTAGTTTTGCATTGATGTTGTATGGTGGGTGGGGGGTGAAAAAGAGAAAAGAGAATGTCAGCAAAGGAGCAGAGGGAGATTTGAGCATGACTGAAGACAAAGAAAAAAATTGGTCTCTGTGATTTGATCAGTATATATTTTTACACAGTTAAGTCATATAAAGAGCTTTGAAATTTCTCACATCATTAAGTTTATAATCTCTCTCTCTCTCTCTCTCTCTCTCTCTATATATATATATATATATATATATATATCTCCTAGTGCTCTGGTACTGAGATGGAGCCCAGGTCTAATGTGCACTATTCTGAACTGAATCTCCAACCCCTAAGTCTCGTTTTAATAAAGATCAAGTTTTTGCATAATGAGTCCAAAATTACTTCTCATCAATATTTTTCATGTTCTTTCCAGTTTGCCATAATGAATTTTGCATGCATATCATGTGAGGGAGTTTATTCCTTATAATTCAAATTTAAAGAGTCTTTTATATTAGACCTCTCCAGACACAACACACAGAATTCCAGTTTCTCTAGGTTGAAAAATGAATCAAGTTGTACCTAACCAACTCAAGTACTGAAAAATTCATATCCCTCCTTTTCTTCCCTACAGCAAGCTGTTTAATGAATTTATATTCTTTCTTAAAACCACCCAACCATCCTTGTGTTGATGATATTTATTGGCCATCTTAAAAATAGAATTATAGTTGTTTTTGTTTTCTTCTTCTTAAAAACCATGAAGAGTTTTGTCTTTCCATTATCTTACTCTTTTACTGATGTTAAGTCTGCAACTTTGATTTCTGGCACCATATTTTTTTCTTTTTTCATTTTTTAAAATTTTTAAATGAATCACTGTGAGGTACAGTTACAAACTTACAAACTTTCATGCTTACATTTCAGTCATACAATGATCGAGTACTCATCCCTCCACCAGTGCCCATTCTCCACCACCAATAATCCCAGTGTCCTTCCCACAACCCCCACCCCACCTTACCTCTGTGGCAGGGCATTCCCTTTTGCTCTCTCTCTCCTTTTGGGTATTGGGGTTTCCAACATAGGTATTTAGTGGCCATCAAGTTCGGTCTATAGTCTAATTTTTGCTTGCATCTCCCTTCCTGAGCAGACCCTCCAAGCACCCTTTACTTGGTGGTCCCTTCTCTAGCTGAGCTGCCTTTTCCCCCAGCATGTGATCCTGCCTTCCAAGCTGTGGAGCAATCCTCTTGGTACTCATCTCTACTAGTCTTGGATGTAAGTCTCACATTCTGTTACTTTATATTCCACAAGTGAGTGTGATCTTTCTGTCTGTCGTTCTCTTTCTGACTCATTGCACTTAACATGATACTCTCCATGTAGATCCACTTATATGCAAATTTAATGACTTCATCTTTTCTAACAGATGCATAGTATTCCATTCTGTATATGTACCAAAGTTCCTTTAACCAGTCATCTGTTCTTGTGCACTCAGATTTTTTCCAGATTCTGGCTATTGTAAACAGTGCTGCAATGAACACACAAGTGTAGATGTCATTTCTACTATACTTTTTTGCATCCCTGGGATATATTACCAGAAGTGGTATTGCGGGTCAAATGGGAGCTCAATTTCTAATTTTTTGAGAACCATCCATACGATTTTCCAAAAGGGCTGAACCAGTCAACATTCTCACCAGCAGTGAAGGAGGGTCCCTTTCTTCCCACATCCATGCCAACACCAGTTGCTTTTGTTCTTTGGATGTGGATCAGTCTCTGTGGTGTGAGATGATATCTCATTGTTGTTTTGATCTGCATCTTCCTGATGATTAGTGATGAAGAGCATTTTTTCATGTGCCTCTTGGTCTGGCACTATATTTTAAGAAAGTTTCTTTATTTCCCCTTAATCTTCCTTATGAAATAGTTCCTTTTCTTAAAAAATATCCTTTTCAGTCATCCTGGGAAGATTTGTCTTCCTCTCTTTATTGTACACATAAAGTAATAGGGGGCCAATTCAGACTATTAAGTAAAATAATATTGGAGGCAATATTTCTATAGGAAATGAGAGCTAAATACTTTGATGTGGAATTAAAAAAATGAAAAGAACCTATGCCTTGGACCTCTAACCCTGCAGAAAATACACTGTAAATAGATTCAGGAACTTTTGAAAAACAGCCTTTTCTTTCAATCTTTCTCAAATTAAATTTTCTTTTAACCAAAACTCCAAATTTCCACATTGTTTGCTATATTTTTTTCTGATGCAGTTATATAATATTTCATTTTCCACTTAAGGTTTTTAAAAGGCCTTTCATAGACTGGATCAAAATATAGATAAGTAATATTTTATATTTTCTCGTGTTTCTTTTTTTTTTTTTTGTTGTTGTTGTTATTTTTTGTGAGGAGGTCCACACCAGGCCGTGTCCCTGGTGGACCATGTGGTGCTAGAAACTGAAGCCTGACTCCCTGGTTGCTAAGAATGTGCTCCGGTCCTTACAGCTATCTCTCTGGCCTTCATGATGTTTTTGAGATCAAAACAATTGTCAAATAGGTATTGGAAAATATTTCCATCATGGGGGGGTCTCTGTATTTGATATGTTAAATATATTTTATTAAATATTCATGTTTATCATTTATTTAAAAAGCTTTCTCAACTTCCTTTGTATCAAATTACTATCTTTGTGAGTTTTTCTTTATTCACATTCTGGGTAATATTCTTATTCATTTATTCACATAGCAAATATTCTTGAAAATCATTAAAAGAGTGTTGAATATATACCGGGTATCATAGTAAGTCCTGAGTCAGAAATGTTACGTAAGTAGTTCTTATTTTAAGAGTTCTCTTTCTAGTAGAGGCTTCCAGGTGAGCAAATATAAGTTAGTGCTAACTTATGAATTATGACAGAGGCACTAAGTACCAGAGAAACATGAGAAAAGGTAGTTAGACATAGGATCCAGAGTTGGAAATTTCATGGCACTGGGATGATCTAGGGAGGTAGTAGTTCCCCACTCTATGACAAGACCTAGAAGAATTGGACTAATAACTGAACTGTTGGGTACTGCCCTTGGTTGTGATGCAGTTGGTAACTAGGATGGACTTTGGAATTAAAACAGACATGGAAAAAAATTCTGAGTTGCTACTTCCTAAGAAATGTTCCCTCTCAGATTAGATTTAGATTAGTTTAATCTAAGTCTAATTGAATTAGACTCAGATTAGTCCACCACATATTGACAGGAGTGATCCCTGGGAGAAAAGCAAGGAGTAAGTCCTGAGCATGACACCAGTGTGGCCTAAAAAACGAAAAACAGAAGGACAAAAATATTATAAATACACAGGGTAATGCTCAAGTCCTTGTTTAAGTAATTTTCTTGTCTGATTCTTTTGATCATCACCACAGCCCTTTAGGTCTATATTATTTCTTTCTATTCCTGATTCATAGGAGGAAAGCTAAGTTTATGCAAGTTCAATGATTTGCTCAATACCATGATGAAAACAGAACATAGTTCTACTGCCGAACTCCTTATCCACAGCTCTACTCTTGCTGCAAATCCTGTTATATTTTGATTGTTAAACTGGGACATTTGTCCACAGTTTGGCGGCAAGAGCAGACTGAGACTGTTTGTTCCATAGGGATGTACACTGTATTTGGCTAAAATTAATTCCAAGAATATCACATAGGATTTGGTACTAAGAAGCACTTTTGTTAAGATATAGGCACAGATGATGCCACAAAGTGATTCTAAATATAGCCATGGCACCTGGTAGTCTTCCCTTGGCCATTTTCCGTAAGCAGGATTTTCAGGAGGGAGCAGAAGTCCACATAAAAATGTCTTTTAAATCAGGATTGCTAAAATTGTCTGTGTCAGTATACCTCTATGAAATAGGAACTAGAAAATGTAGGTGTTAAGGGGATAGCTACTTGTTCTGGAAAGAGAACAGAATTGATTTGTGGAACCACCAGTAATTTCCATTATAATGCTCAATCAACATTTGTTGAATGAGTAAATGAGGAAATCAAAGTCTGTAAGTAAATGTGGGTCCCAATGAGATCAAGACAAAGATGTTAGATTGATCCACTAGCTTAGAGACCCATGTCAGTATGTCAATATGTCTTTCCAGCTAATTCTTGCCCAAATACATCTTTAGTCATAGCTACCTATTAAGTATCCCTTCACAACAGTATTTTCCTTTCATCCGTACTGATCAATGTCTCTCTCGAATTCCAGAATGGGATCAAAACCATGGAAGAGTTTATGTGAGTTTCATGGATTATACTACTTAAAGCAGATAAATGACAGGTTCTACAATATATATTTTTATTGCTTGTCAGGAACTCTTCATTATGGGACAGGGAATAGTACCAGAAATCTTAGCTGTTTATGATTCTCTTCTAGAACTATATTGACATTAGAAAAGAGTATATACAGGAAAAAATATTGCTGGAATTTTTCTCTCTCTGGACTTATAGACTCTTGGCAGCTCAGAATCCTAGCGGGAATTTTCTCCTTGCAACTTCCTCTTTTCTGCATTGAACACTTTCTTTGTTTCACTGGAGTATTCCTTTGCCCTCTAGCTGCTGTAGGGTCCTGTATTGTATTTATGTATCCTGTGTATGACACTAGGGTCATGTATGTACCCTAGTGGTAGCATAAATTTCATCTCATATCAAGCACGGTTATGTATCTTACCAAGGGCAAGACAGATTCTTATTAATTTTTCTTTGTGGTCAGAATTATAATAGATGTTGTGACTTTTGAAGAGAAAAATAAAACAACATCTCAGGAAGAGTTGAGACCGTATTCTTCCAAACCTACCAATGTAGAACTTTTCTCTCTCACTTGTAAGGCTGAAAAAGTAACCACTGAAATCTTATATCTTTTTAAGCTCTTTCATTCTAAGGGCTCACAGTGACTCTGTAGACCTATATCTCACTTATTTTTACAACATCTCTGTGGAATTAGTGGCTAGTTTTTCTTTCACTGTCCAAAAAGAAAGCAAAGCCCTGAGAACTAAAGTGACTTACATTTCAGGTCAAAAGGTGATTCAAGTTGCAAAGCCATTGCTTGAATTCCAGTGTTCAAACTTCTCACCTAGTGGCTTCCTTAAGTGATAGTACTTGGTGAGGATGCATGGCTGAGAGAAGTCATGATCTAGGATGAAGATACACATGCCATGAAATATTTTAGTTCAGCACTAAAAATATTCTTCCATTCACAGATTTGTGAAAGTGATTTCAATGACTCAGCAGTATTTAATGATGTGGATTGTTCTCACTCTCTTAAGTCACAGGCCCAGAGATCATTACTCTGTATTTAGTTTGGAATTATGCCCTGGAATCAGAGTTTCTTGGTAGCGCTAATGATTTCACATATTTCAGGAAGAATCAAGGGCATGTGCTATGGCACATGATTAATGCTCATTACATGGTGGTAGTATAGAATGGTTGTTAAAACAAATTGAAAAGTGGAGCAAACAAAAAAATCAACTCAAACCTTGTAAAGTTGAAGCAGGGTCTCCTTAACACTTCTGGTAACTATGTGCAAATGAGAAAAAGTGTTTTTCTTCCAGATAGACACAGCTTTAAGTCAGGGCTTTTAGGGAGGAAAGTCTTGCCTACCTCTCTCATTCATTCTCCCTCCAGATGGGTGCTTTTTGTGGCAATCTTGGGTTGAAACAATATTTATAGTCCCCATCCCATTTCTTCCTATCTTTCTGCCCTGCAAGGGAAGCTAATCTACATTAAAAGGTCTCTTGAAAAATATGTTCATGACCTCATCGGATACTCATAATAATCTGAAATCCCTGAAATTAGCATGAGGTTCATCTTCATAGTGAAGAAAACATCCTGAGTTTTTTCTTAAGGATATGTGGGAAATTATCCTTCTAACAAAAACCCCCAAGGTCAGGGAATAGTCCCCTGGGCAATATGGTTTAGATCTTAGAGAATAATAGGGCAAGCAAGCATGCACTCTGGAAAGAAGAGAATAAAATAGCTAAGGGTATTTTATATGTAAAAGACCAACATAGGCAAAAATGGAATAAGAAATGGTCACATTTTATACTTTAAGGGTGTCTTCTGATTGTCTATGTGAAATATTTCCACTTCTGAATGTACCCATTGAATGTACCCATTGAATGTACCCATTGAATGTTGATGTGCTTACTAAAGGTCCTAAATTTCTCTGTCAACTTAAATAATGGTGTAAATGGTCTGCTTCTGAGTTCCCTGATGGCGTCCCAGGCTTCCCTAAAGCTTGGACAGTCTTTGTGTGTTTGTCTCATTTCTGCTACTGACCCCATTGGATGGAGGTTGAATGTTTCCATCCAGTTGGCTTTATTGTGGTAAACAGGCACAAGAGATTCCCATTCAGAATTACTCATAAGGACATAGCTCTCAGCATGGAAAGGCTACAGAGATGGTGTGAAACCTTGAATTAGAATAATTTTGTTCAGATTCTGGGAGTTTGTTTCTATCCCAGAATTACTTTCCCCTTTACTACTGCCATTTCTTTATTGATGTCCAGAATGACCAGAGGTTCGCACACATGACTAGGTTGTGGTACTTGTGCATTGAGTTGTGGTGCTCAGTGGGGCTTGCGTATAAATTCTAGTGCTCACACACTTGGTTTCAGTATTAAACAGGGGTCACATTCCTTTTATTTGTGGTGTTTCACATGTGCCCATTGAGGCCACACTCTTCCGTGGTGGTGCTCGGCCACAGGTTATTATCCTGAAGTCTTATCTTTTACACCAAAATAATATCCTGAAGTCTTTTACACCATAGTTCTGACAAAAAATAGTCAAGTGAGAATTAAGTGAGGAGAAAAAAGGAAACAAATAATGTGGACATTTTGACTTTTTCCACTTGCATCGCAGACTTGTGGGTTGGTTCAACTTCCCTTTTCTCCGTTTCTTTTGCCCAAACGTCAGGGATTTGAAGGTATGCAATGAATGGATCTTTATTCACTTCTCTTTTGATTTGATCTTGATTTGCTTTCTTATGCTAGGAAATGTCCAAAAAGAGAGGATGAACACTCTTACCAGTGTGCCTATGTGGGAAATTTAGTTAATGGAAAAATGTTACAGAGGAAACACTGAGTAGGTACCTGGGCACTCAGAATCCCAGCTATACCAAGTTCATTCTCATCCATTGGGCGGTGAGACACAGATGCATTTGGATAAAACGCTATTCGAGAGACTCACAAATCTTGAAAGAGATCAACGAGCTACCAAGATACCTCCAGACCCCATACCAGGTAAGCTGAAAGGGGCCAGGTGAACCACCCACCCACCTAAAGAGCCATAGCACCTGAAAGCCTCCACACTCCAGTCACTGCCATGCTCATGGCCAGAATCCACAAGCTTGGATGAGCTTCATCTAGGAATGAATCAGTTGAAAAACTCAGGTATATGAGTTTTGTCACCAAAATCTTCCAGCTTTCATATAGTTGGGGATGGGCAACCTCCCCCTATTTCCCTGTGCTTCCAAGAGCCTGGCAGTCATGCTCATGAACTGCTTCTGGTACCATATAAGTTTATTAACTGGTCATGATCCAGAGTCTCATAAATAATTCTCAAAAGAAATCAAAGATCTGCAGGGATGCCTCTGGACCATCTCTGGAGTCACCTTTCAGGTAAATATTTAACTCTAGTTATATCATCTCATTCAAAATTTTAGAATTCTCAAAGTTTGCAGATGCTTTTTGGCTGTGTGACATTTCAAACTCTACACCACTGACATGCTAAGACTAGTACACCACATTGGATGGGATGTACAGTAGAAGGTAATCAATCTTGATTAAGAAAATATTAATATGCAAGGCTTATAACAACATGTTATTAATATCTTATACAAGGGCTTAATAGCTCTAGTGTGAGATGCAACAATTTTTACACACTTTCTTCTAAGGAAATCTTTTTTGATCATTTATAGCAAATTATTCATAAAAAGCAATATAAAATAAATCATATAGGGACTGCTATTGGGGCAGGCTTGGGTCATGGTTGGGAAAATTGGAAATAATGTTTGTGGGAAGGTGCAATGAAGGTGGGATTGATGTTGGAATATTGAATGTAATAAATCATCATGAACAAATTTATAAAAATTAAAATTCATTAAAAAAAGAAAAAAGTGCTATTTTTTGTACAGCATCTCAATCTTGATGGCAAGCATTGAATACTGGTAACAACCAGGAAGTTCCATCCAGATTTTTCTTAGGGAGACATTAGCTCTTCCACCTATAGTTGTACTTTCGCTACCTCTGGCTTGATTCTCTGGTTGCTTAAGGTGTGAATGCAACTTGCTTCTCCTTCTGGGGAGCTGTGGGCCACACAGCTATAGACTATTAAATATATTCTTAACATGAGAACCTTATGCATGCTGAGTCCTCTTTTGTGTGCCCAGAGGGAGGGAATTAATTGCTTTGACTGATGATGGAGCATCTTTTCATTGATTTTGAAGTCATGCCAGAGACAGTTTCTAACTCACTTGACCTTCCAATATACATTCCATTCTCCATAGTCATTTGGTCTTCCTATTCCAAATTCCTCTCATGTTATAGCCTTATGTTTCTACCTCTTAATTCATATAGTTATCTACTATGCTTCAAGGTCATTGAGAATATATAACACATATAATGTTATCTTATAAATACATGAGTTATACTGGGAACTGACTATAAATATATATATCATAATTTTTTTCTCTCAGTGAATAAGCAATAAATGACCTAATGTAGTCTACTCAGTTCTTGAGTAGGGAGGATCTAGCAATATATAATATATATTTCTGTGTTATAGCTATTAGACAATAAAGGATCAAATGGATATTTGTTTCTCTGTATCTACTACTTTAGAACATGACTAAAACATCTCCTCTGGCAAATTAGCAACACTTAATAAATTGGTAATGTTCAAATTTATAGATGCTGGAAGATGCTAAGATGATGACTTAATTGAAATTCTCTAGCTTCACCAATTGACTGAACAGAATGTTACTGTGAAAGAGAGTTTTGCTATTCCCATGGTAACAAGGCTCTGCTCAAGATATGACATCACAAAGCTTTCTTTGTTTGAAAACATCTGGGAATTTCTACTGTAGCCATAAATACCATTAAAGGGAAATGATATGAAAATATTCTATATAAGTATATATACAGATATTCCTAATTTATCCATACATTGCAATAAGTCCCATTAATAATTTAAAAAGCATCAAGGTACTTTATCTTCAAAAGATCTCATCTCAATTTTGGGGTAATATTTACCATTAAGGTATTGTTTCTTTTTGGTGGGAAATGGGAAAAACCATCAAATTCTATGGTTATCTACTTGTTACTTTGAGCTCAATTAAAATAATGTTGATTTTTTAATAAAGTAAAATTTGATTGAAAGTTATTAAAATTTTATTAAAAGTTTAATAAAATAACTTTAATTTTTCTTAGAGAAGTGTGAGAAGAGAAAAAGGGAGAGATATGTGCAAGGGAAAACTAGGTTCTCCAGAGGAAACACAATGAGCATACACACTTCAAGTCTAGGTGTGGCCCAATCTTTAGGGCAGTGAATACACCTAATGTCTATTCTTAACATACCCTATGAAATGGATAAATATATCTTTATACAGTAGCCTTGCATATTCCAGCCGCATATTTGCCAGAGATGTTTTACAGTTAAAAAGAGGAATTGTGCAATCTTTGAGGTAGCTCGAGTAATAGCTCAAGTGGGTGCATAGCTTGTGCTTGCCTGAGTCAATCCTGAGCACAGACACTATAAAAAAAAAAAAGAAGAGGGATTGTGCATTGATTTAGACAAGGTCACCTCCAGTCTCTTTTTTTTTATTACCTTCAGTAGTTTAGGAGTTAAAAAATAGTCAAGCCATTTGTATGTTGTAGATGCCTCTAAGTATTATATACAGTATCTAGAAAAAAATGACATTTTTTTTTAATAAAATCCTTCCAACAAACCAGAATGGTCTTGTGTTTCCACATCATTAGTGAAACCCCTTTGCTCAGATAGGGCTTCCCTTCCTATTAGAGACAATGGCTTCAGTATCCCCATCTTTGTTTGAGACAGTGAAGCCAGGAAAGCTGCAAAGCAAAGAGGATTAGCTCCGAGTATGCAGAAAAATATGACAAGGTGAAAGGCTAGCTCTGAAGTCAGTTAGCTCATAAATAATACAAACTTGACAGGGCTCCTGAAAAGAAAGTGTGAACAATTTGCATAGCTCATGTTGCAGGCACAAGAGGGTCTAAGTATTTACTCTGGCTGAAGAGGTGAGTTGGACTATTTGCCAAGGTGACTTCCTTTGTGGGAAGGAGTATATTTCAAGATTCTCATTGCATTCCTCTCCCATTCCTCTCCCATTCTCCACCTCCCTCTTTCCCGTAAATTCCTTGGAATTGCTAAAGATGAGAAGCTGGCTTTGGCTTTGTTTATGACGTTGTGCTAAAATGAATATTTCCAAATGAGGTTAAATGCATTTTTTTTTTTTTTTTGCTTTTTGGGTCACACCTGGCAATGCACAGGGGTTACTCCTGGCTTTGCACTCAGGAATTACCCCTGGTCATGCTCAGGGGACCATATGGGATGCTGGGATTTGAACCCGGGTCGGCCGCGTGCAAGGCAAACGCCCTACCCGCTGTGCTATCGCTCCAGCCCCGGTTAAATGCATTTTTTAAAAAATTCTCTGTATGCTCACTTCGTTGACATTCATATTTTGGTTATTAGAAACAATTTGTTACAAATTTTCACAGTTCAAATGACTGCAGTGGGCTCCATGAATATTTTCCTGAGGGCTAGGTGAGAAAATATTTGTGGATCAAAAATGACTTTTTATCTGTTAAATCCTATCCAATTGTAAGTAAATCTCTCCCCCACCCTGATGAAAAGCACAAAGAGGACGTTAAAGCTGGACAGAAACTTAGACATGATAGTTCAATCCCTTCCTTTACGAAAGTGAATAAACTAAGCCCAAAGAAAGAAACTAAGACAGGTCACTCATTTGTGGCAGAATCAAAATCTAGGAAACCTCAGCTACTAGTTTATTGCTAACATATACTCCTACACGTTAGCAATAAATTGCACGCATGCATGCACATTTGCATATGCTCTATGTAAATATAGCTTGAATTCTAATTTTATATAATCACATACAACTCAAAATGTGGCCTGTGGGCCTGCAGTATTATCACCACCAGGAGCTTGTTAGAGATGCAGAATCTCAGGTCCCACGCCTAGACCTACTAAATCAGAACCTGCATCCTAATAGGATCCCCAGGTGATTCATATGCATTCAATTTGAGAAGCACAGCTCTTGAGTTTTCGGTGATAATGAGTATAGTTATTCAGAACCCAAAGATAACCCCAAACCTTCATTATATATGTTGATTTTTCCTCTTTCTCTTCTGTTTCACTAAATTTCACAGGTATTTCCTGCTGCTAGGAAATAAAGTGATATTGCAACTTCTCATTTCTATTTCACTCTTGTCTTTTAGTTGAATGGGTTGCTTTAGCTCAGATTTTTGTCTCCCTTTAGTCAAGCAAAAATCATTAGTACATGTTGAAATGTTCTGTGACCCAAAGTGTCCCAGTTCCTTTGTAGCCAATATCTCCTTTAATCCATACAACCGTGGAGTGAGGTTATAATGATGATAATCTCCATTTTACAGAAAAGGAGATTGAGTTTGAAAGAGATCAAATAACAGGATATGCCAGAGCTTGCATTTGAACCTAGATGGAAGCTTGTTTCAGAGCTTAAACAAACATTAACAACAATATAAATTGCTTTCATAATTCAGAGTTTCTAATTTGTTGTTTCTGGGAAGTATTTGAGCCTCCAACAACTAAATTACCTTGCCAAGTGAGAAACAGATGTCAAATTTAGCATGGTGTCTTGTTCATAGTGTGCACTTGAAAATATTTGTTGACTATTGTTGAAATATTTGTTGACCATTCATATATAATGAGCCTCACACATGACGGAACCGCCAGAGGAACCCAGGTGTGTGGAACCTAGGGCCAAGATCTCCAAGCCTGCTAGGATCAGGACTGGGACTCTTACACCCAGATCTCCCATTTTCCAGTAGCTAGGCAGTCACACCCAGAAACTGCTTCCAACGCTGTGTAATCCCATCAATGGCCAACATCCAGAGACTATAAAACCAAGCTTCCGGGAGCTTGCGGCCACTTGCGTG
Source organism: Sorex araneus (assembly GCF_027595985.1). NCBI lineage: Eukaryota > Metazoa > Chordata > Mammalia > Eulipotyphla > Soricidae > Sorex > Sorex araneus. The sequence goes on along the minus strand of NC_073304.1, from coordinate 19,582,139 downwards.
ACATCTTACAACGTAGTTCTCCCTCTTAGAGAACCTGGCAAGCTACCGAGAGTTTCCTGCCCACATGGAGAGCCTGGCAAGCTCCCCGTGGCGTATTCATATGCCAAAACTAGTAACAGTGATGAGTCTCATTCCCCTGACCCTGAAAGAGCCTCCAATGTAGTATCATTGGGAAGGATGAGTAAAGAGAGGTTTTTAAAATCTCAGGGCTAGGACGAATGGAGACATTACTGAGACTGCTTGAGAAAATCGACGATCAATGGGATGATGATGATGATGATGATGATGATTCACATATACATGGGTCAAAATGCCAGTCTAATTTATAAGAGAGCTCATATCCTGTTTGCAATACTAAGAGAAATGGGGCTATCTATTAGGGGCTGCATTTCCTTTGTGACCCTAATTCCTCCATCTTCCATCTTCTTTCCTTAACCTGTACAACACAGCAAGTGCTCTATTCTAACTAACAGTTATTATTCTTGTCCTACTTTTCTAAATGACAGTGGTCCTAAGAACCAAGGCTAAATCTAGTGACATCCTCCTCTGGGGACCTTATGCTGTTATTGAAGCTAAAAGAGGGTCATTGGTCTGGAGCAATAATAGTAGAGTGGGTAAGGTGCTTGCCTTGTTTACAGCCAATCTGGGTTTGATCCCTGACATCCATGTGGTCCCTCAAGCACCATCAAAAAAAAAAAAACAACTGAATGAAGAGCCAGGATTAAGCCCTGAGCACTGCTAGTTGTGTGCTGCCTCCTGTAAACACCTCCCAATAAAAGAAAGAGGCTCCACTGTCTTCTCTCAGAAAGTCACTGTCACACGAGTGTTTGCAAGAAGAGGAAGGAATGCAAGATTGTAATCTGGAACACAATAATGACAGTTGCCAGGGACTTCCCTTCATTTTCATTTCATAGCATATTGGTATTGATATTGGTAGAGGGAGTGATTTGAAAATGCTATCTTGTCTCGTTCTCAAAAAAACAGGAGGTGGGTTCCAAGACAGAATGAAGGCCTTTGAGAAAAACAGATTGTCCTGTATAAATAAGATGGTAATGTGTCTTCTTTGTATATTCTCTTAAAATGTAGTTTGTAATGGGTCTAGATTCTGCAGACAGTTTTCAAGGTAAGAGGCAAGCAGAAAGAAGGGTAAAGGGGTTGTCTCACTGGTCCCTTGTTCCTCCTTCAAAACAGTTGTAACATTCTGCTTATGCTATATGCTGCTTCCTACAAACCAGTGAGAAAGAGTTAAGATTTTTCTGTTAAATGTAATTTAACAGTATCTGGTAACCCTGTTCTTTCTGGGCCACGGTTTCACTATTTCAAGGATTCGGAGGAAAGTCTCATGAACCCTTAATCCTGTTCCATTTCTGGGGAATTTTAGAGCTTGATCATTAAACTTTAGGTTAAGACTTTTATCTTATTAGACTTTTGTTCGAGACTCTTTGAGGTGGGAAGAGGAAAATGCAGCAGCAGGCATGCCGAACCTAAAGGATATCTGGTGATTTGCCAGATGATACTTTTTAAACTTCTCAGCCAAACAGGCTAATGTGAATTACATCCACTATTTTACTAGTTTTCTTTTGTAAAATATTAATAAACAAAAAGATTCTCTACTCCACATGCATTCATGTTTGATTCAGTTATCAGGATGGAAAAACATTGTTTCTAGCCAATTTATGGTGTTTTAGGAAGGAATTTGTGAGAAATTGATTTCATCTCATTTATTCAACCCAGATACATGATCCATCCAGACTTATGTAGGAGTTGGAGTTAAAGATAAATAAGACACAGTCTCTGATTCTAATATAGTTAGGAGATAGATTTGCAAGCAGGTAATCATAACACAGAACTACCAATTACAGAAGAGAGGCAGCTATAGAACAGGTAAGGTGCTGGGAACTTAGCTTCATGGAGGACACACTCTCTGCAGATGAAGTCACAAAATTTAAATAGCACATTGTAGTTCTCCCCTTGAAATGACATTGGATCATTTACGGGTCAGAAATGAATTTTACCTCTTCTCTCGGTTCCCTCATAACCTAGCAAACCACTATAATCAGTTAAAATGCATAAAGGCAGAAAGACGAGGGTGAAAAGAGAAAGCTACTCTTCGCTGCCTAGCCCCGGCTCCTTCTTGGACACTGTCGAGAGCACTTAATTTTATAGATTCTCTGATTAAGGTTTTCTCCAGCATCTCCTTCAGCAAAGCAAGCAGGCGAGCACACGACGTCACAGATCCTGTATTTCAGTCTTCCCTGTTTCTGGCATACTTAGCAGGATGTCATCTGCCAGTGCACAGGGAAAATAAAATTGCTTGCATGAGGCCCTGGTTACAGTGAAGGGGGGAAAGCAGAAAGGAATTCAATCTTTGGCTTAGAAAAATCTAATTCTCTCAAGGTATATTGAAGTCTGCAAAGCAGTTATCTTTCTGAGCAGCTAGATGCAACCTGGAAACGTAGCTCCTAATAGCCTTGGTGAGATTAAGTGAAGTTTCTGTGATTGTGGTCCTTGCATACAGGTCACGTAGAGTAGGGTTTGATGCTTCCCTTCCCCGTCTCAGTGAGTGAGTACCTGCAGTCCCTTCAACATTCCTCATCTACCCCATACTTTTCACCTCTTCCCTGCTGCCCCCAATCCCCTGGATCTCTGTAGGAGGAACAGGAAATGAGTAGTTTGACAGCTAGGAAGGATACGTTTAATAGAAATTGATGGCAATGGCCCAGGAAGGCCACCATTCTATTATTCTTGCAGCAACAAAGGTTATCAGGGCTTGATGGAGCCACGCTCTCTTGCTGAAGTATTTTGTGACCGAGAAGACTTGGTGTTTGCTGAACTTGCAAGGGAATTGGGAGAGGGGTTTAAAGGAAAATTAATTTGAACTGTAATTGGCATAAGGTCAGTCACAGCCTGGCGGAAGGGAGCAGCATTGTGGCATAGTTTTGGGGTGGAGTGGAAAATAATGCCTCTAGAGTTGGCTCTGGGCCCCTTTTTTCTAAAAAGTATAATTTGTGAACAAAAGCTTAATTTACAGGTCTGGTTAGATTACAGCAGATGTGTTACCTTTTGAAACATGGGCTGATAACAATATGCAGGAAGATCTGGTGGCCTTGTATCTCTAATATTTTTTTGGATATACAGTGAATCACTGGAGAATTTCCCACATCTTTGACAAAAGTCAGTCACTGTTTAAAAATATTTTGAGGACTGTGATTCCTATTTAGTGTTTCTGCTTGCTCTTTCCCTCTCCTCCATACTCTCTCTTTTATTTTTTGTTGACTCCGGTAGTTTCTTCTACTTATATAGGAGAGAAAATAATGTCATGTAGGGAGACCCAACAAGTCTTTGCCTATTTCACAAAGAAGTTTCCTGGAAGAAAAGAGTGATGTTTCCTGAAAATTAAGATTCTCAAAAGTTAACTTTTCATTGTTGACCATTTGCAAAAACAGGTGTACACTGATTATTACCTAATGATTCCTGTCTTTGTCGGTGACAGAAACTAACTCAAAACTGACCTAAGGAAGCTTGGTAGAATGTTTTAGCACTTAAAAATAGGAGACTAAAGGGTGGATCTGGGGTTACCTCTGCTTTACTGTTTTTTTTTTGGTTTTGTTTTGTAAATCCTGGTGGTGCTCAGGTGTTACTCCTGGATCTGTGCTTAAAGATCACTCCTGGAGGTGCTCAGGCGACCAAAGGGGACACCAGGGATTGAACTGGGTCAGCCAAATCCAAAACAAGTGCCCTAACTACCATGCTATAGCTTTGTCTCACCTCTGCTAAGTTGAAGGTCTCAAAGGATGATGTTAGCACTCCCTTCCTCCAACTCTAATTACATCTTAACTCTGTCTTGGTGTTCATGGTTATGGACGTATGGCAGTCTTAGAGTTTTAGGTAGCTAGTTAGACACTAGCTGCAGAGTAGGCGAGAAAAGAGGGAAAAGAGACAGTGTCAAAAAGTTATTGTAAGAAGCAAAAGGCTTGGGGCTGGAGCTATAGCACATCTGGTAGCGTGTTTGCCTTTCATGCAGTCGAACTCGGGTTCGATTCCCAGCATCCCATATGGTCCCCTGAGCAGCGCCAGGAGTTCCTGAGTGCAGAGCAGGAGTAAGCCCTGTGCATCACAGGGTGTGACCCAAAAAGCAAAATAAGTAAATCTTTTTTTAAAAAAGGGGGGAGTTGAAGCCCAATAGCATTTGAATGACGTCATTTGTTTGTCTTCTGGTTCTTTTGGAGCTGTTTTTATAAGAAACTGGCTTGACATTTTTATGCTCTGCATTGTCATGACCATTTTTGTTTTATAATTCTCTACATTTTTAAAATATTTAATTTAAAAATGTTTTTTATCTTTTAAAAATGTATGTAAATGTTAAGTTTCACCTGAGGTATAGTGCAGCGGGTAAGACCCTTGACTTGTTTGTGGTTGACCAGGGTTAAATTCTAAGCTCCCCATGTGGTCACTTGAACCCTGCTAGAAGTGGTACCGGAGTACAGAGGCAGGACTAAGTCCTACCTCCTGCCCTCAAAAATAAAAAAAAAAAAGAAAGAATAAAGAAGTAAGTATCCAGGATAGTAGTAGCAAAACAAAAGTTTAAATTAATATGCACTCAGAAAGGAAATAGTGACCATAGGTGTCTAAGAAGAAAATCAGAGTCTGAATATGGAAAATCTCTCAATATCTTGTAGTAATGATGCCTTTATTCAATTTTGAATGTGCATTACAATTTGTAATATAGTCAGCAAAATATATATTCAAGAAGATACTGCAAATTTGGAAGATGCAATAACTCCTTTGAATATCTGATGAAGGAGGGCGGGTAAAACCTTTGTGAAACTGGAATAATTTTATTTTCTGTTACTTTTACTGTTGGATCTCAGAGCACAAAAGTGTAGAGGCAGGGAAAAGTCCTTAACAAGTTAGTTTACTAATAATTGGTCCATTGCTTCCTATTTCAGTACACTTTTTCATTTCTCATGTTGCCATCTTAAATACCTCAATATTTAACTCATACTAACCCTCCTAGAGAGGCCCTCTCAGAGAGTCTGGACTGGAAAACACTGTTTCCTTTTTTTTTTTTTTTTGCTTTTTGGGTCACACCCAGTGATGCTCAGGGGTTACTCCTGGCTTTGCACTCAGGAATTACTCCTGGCAGTGCTTGGGGGACCATATGGGATGCCGGGGATCGAACCCGGGTCGGCTGCGTGCAAGGCAAATGCCCTACCCACTGTGCTATTGCTCCGGCCACGGAAAACACTGTTTCTTCTATGCGTTATTCTCTCAAATAATCCTTCTCCAAGCTGTAGACCAGCAGGTTCACCAAGGCTGGTGTTGGAGAAGTCAATTCTTCTACCCCTTGTCTTTAGCAAGCACATGAAGTGATTCTGAGATTTGAACACCACAGCTCTAAAACAGCGTTTTTTTCTCATTTACTTGGGGAATGTGCAGCCTCTGCCCCACTTGCTAACATGCTCCTGGGAGGGTTCTGTGCCATATTTGATTTTTAAATCTTTATAAAAGATAAAGACATTGAAATATGAAAGTTAGTATTTAGACAGGCAGGATAGAGCATAGGGTTTATGGAAGAAAGAGGCATGGGAACAAGAACCTAATGGAGTTTCTCAGTTTTCCAACTTGGTGTCTGCTTTGAATGATGCAGGTAATTACTAAATCCCTATTCTCCTCCATGATCAGCCCAGGTCCCTCTTGCTCTACTGTGGTATGTGTGTCTGAAACACAGAATAGATATGTGTCCCTGCTGTAGTCACAAGATACGTGTCTCTCGATGACCATCAGCTTCCTTTTTTTGTAACCCTGCAATTTCCATACTCCTGCTTAAAGCTTTTGTGAATTCAACCCATCAAGTTTAAGCAAAGAGATGATCCACTTAATGTATCTAGCACACAAAGAAGCATTTTTTTGTTCCCCAGTAGACAGTGTATCATCCCATCAAAACAGGTCCTCACTCACTTCAGACGTTACTGTGAGGTTCTGGGGCTATTTGAGTGTCTAACCTTGTTCTCTTAATAGTTTTAGCTATTAAAACTGCTAAAACAGAAGAATGCTTAACCACTTCAGCTGTTAAAACATTTGTACTTGCTTTGGTGAGCTCAAACTTAAGTGCTTTGCATGGCCCTTCGGGGGATCTTCCTCTGCTTTTTTTTTAACTTGGGAGTTCAGTCAAAATTCAATAACGGATTTCACTTCTCCAGTCTTTGTATATGCTCTTATTTTCCCAGTCTCTAACCCCCAACCATTAGTCTAAGGATTAAAGTTTAAACTGTGTTGTATTTAATGCTAACCAATCAAGACTCTGATGACTTTTTGACATTGCCTTCCATCTTTCATGCCAAGCACGCTTAGATTTTTGTTTGTTTGTCTTGGGCCATACCCTGTGGAACTGGGGGTCTACTTCTGGCTTTGTACTTGGAGACTGCTTCTGTTGGCGCTCAGAAGGTGGAACCCTGGCCTCACACATATAAATCATTGCTCAATCTTTTGTGCTCTCTCCCCGGAATATTTTTTCTAAGTTTTATATATATACATATGCATATATATGTATATATATAGATACATTCTAAAATGTTAAATTATTTTTTGTTTGTTTGTTTTGTTTTAGGGCCACACTTGATTTTGTCCTCAGGGCTTATTCCTGGCTCTGTGATCAGAGATGACTCAGGGGACCATATGGAATATGGGAGACCTAACCTATGTCTATGACTTGAAAGGCAACCACCTTACACATTACTATCTCTTCAGCCCTCAAATGATGCGTGTAGAATGGGTCTGGATAGGATTGGCCAAAAGGAAAGTGGAGGGGAATCTTTTTCACTTTCCTTCTCTATTGGTCTGTGGTAAAATCCTCAGCTCCCATCCTTTCTCTCTTTCTCTGTTTCCTAAACTCTACACTTTTGGGGGCTGGTGCTCAGGGTGACACAGGTGGGCCTGGGTGGGCTTTCTATACTATCTTTCTGGGTTCCTGAATCCTACATTTAAACTTCTCTCTCTTTTAACTCCTACACTCACATTCTATGTAAGAATAAATGCCGGATACTTCCCTGCTAAATGGTATAATATTTTCCTTTAAGGTCTGTAGTTACAAATTCTTCATATATTTTCACTCAGCAATATGGCTATTGTTCCTACATCTTATAAATCAAACCCTTGTCATTTTATAGAGATTCAGATCTCAGTTTTACCTTATTGTTGTTATGAGGTCTGTTTTCTCAGAGCAAGATCTGTGTATCAGTGTCACTGGCACTATCCCTGAAATGTTAGAAACATTGAATCTTAGACCCACCTCAAACCTACTGATCCAGCATCAGCATTTTTAAAAGATCCTCTAGTAATTTCCATGACAAATAAAGTTTGAGAACAATTACTAAGAGGCTCCTCATAATTAAGCCCAAACAGAATTGTTGGGTTTTTTTAACCCCCCTCTGTTACAACTTCTTTTCCCACTGCATTTCTGCTTTTTCCTTTCCTTCTCTTATTCAAAAATTTTTATGAAGGCCCAGGCAAATGACTCAAGATATAAAGCACAAGCCTTGCATGTGTGAGACCCTGAGTTTATTCCCAGTACCACGGGCCTCCAAGCACTACTGGGTGTTGCCCGCTCACTCCCTGCATGGCTGCGGATGATCACACATGCCAATAACAAAAGTCTTATGAAATTTATACGCAATGATATTATAAATCCATATATTGCATTACTCTACTTGGCTATCACCTTTTATCCCTATTTATCATTTCACTCAAAACTCTAATATTACCTAATATTTACTTATTTTTTGTCATCACCCACTACCACGTTGTGCTTACACTAATAGATAAAATCCTGGTGGTGCTCAGGGTACAATATGGGATGTTGGGAATCAAACCCCAGTCAGCCGTGTGCAAGGTAAATGCCCTATTTGCTGTGCTATCACCCCAGCCCCTAGGAGGCAAAAATCCTTGAGAGTACAATCTTGTCTACTTGTCTGTTTCACTAGCACTTTGGATGGTAAATAGCATGGGGAGAAGCTCAGGAATTTTTTGTTAAATGAATTAATAAGTTTTTTTTTAATGCAACCTAAGAAATATCTATCATGGGTCATTTTCCTGTGACGTGTGGTTAAAAACGGAGAATCATTAGTGGATTTTTTCTGAGTCCCTTATTCTAATTTGGAGAGAGAGTCATTAATGAATAAGGAATTTTATTCTGAGAAAAAAGGCAAATTAAGATGAAGAGTAAAACATTTTGTATTTGTATCAATTTTAATCACCATCAACTCTGTGACTTAGTTGTTATTAAATCTGGGTTTCAGTTTTCAGTAGAAGGAAGGACACTGCATGACATTCAGGATGTCTACCATGTCTTTCTGATCTAATGTAGTCTATGAAAAGTGTTTCAAGTACTGATTTTCATTTCACTGGTTTTCAGTAATTATCAGGTACACATCAATTATTAGGCTATTTGTGCTTCTCTGTTTATGCTACCAGAAATTACATTCAACCTTTTAATCAATTATAATTTTTAATTGGGGCTAAATAGATTTACTTATACAGTTTTTGAGAGTTGAGTTTAAATTATGCCAAATTATATCAAGAAACTGGGACACTATTAAAGATGATTGTCGTGAGAAAACAGTATAAATAATATACAACATGTAGTATGCTCTCTGTGGCATACTATGTGCATACAGTAACAATATGATATGCCGAATACAGTAACAATGCTGGGTCTCATTCTCCTTACCCTGAAAGAGCCTCCAATGCAGCACTGCTGGGAAGAACGAGTAAAGAGAGGCTGCTAAAATCTTTGGGCTAGGACAAATGAAGATGTTACTGGCGCCTGCTCGAGCAAATTGATGATCAATAGGATGACAGTGATACAGTGATATAGTATATAATAGTAGATAGCATGTTTATTATGTTATTACTATTATTCATATTATGTTAGTATATTATTAGTAATATGTACATTGTATGTATTATGTGTTGTATTTTTGTAGTAATCAAATATATTTTATATTTATAATACATAGCATGGACTGGAGTGATTGCACAGCGGGTAGGGTGTTTGCTTTGCACGCGGCCAACCTGGGTTCTATTCCTTCGTCCCTCTTGGAGAGCCCGACAAGCTTTCAAGAGTTTCTCGCCTGCACTGGCAAGCTACCTGTGGCATATTTGATATGCCAAAAACAGTAACAACAAGTCTCACAATGGAGACATTACTGGTGTCTGCTCGAGCAAATCAATGAGCAATGAGATGACAGTGCTACAGTGATACATAGCATGTCTATATTATATTTGATTCAAAGAATAAGAGCTAATATATGGTGAAGGAAAGAAAAGAATATGGTTCTTTTCTAAAATTTATTTTTTTTTACTTTATTTAAACAAAATGGTTTACAAAGCTGTTTGTAATACAGTTGTTCCAGGCATTCAATGTCTCAACACCAATCCCACCACCAGAGTGACCTTCCCTCTACCATGTCTCCATTTCCCCAACCATTCCCTACGCCTGCCCCTTAGCAGACACATACTAATTTATTTTATATTGCTTGTTACAACGAACTTGCTAATGAAATTATTAAGAAAATACTACGGTAAATCTAAATTTGTGAAAGTCATTATATCTCACAATGGAATCATTAAGTCCTCGTCTGAGGGTTTATGAATCTGTTGTTGTTCGTTGAGCCATCTGTTTTATTGTTTTATTTATTGAGTTTAGTTGGCTTCTATGTGCCCCCCCATATTTATATGACGTACTCATTGTGGAATTTGGAGGTTTTATTTGATGACGTACATGGCCACGTGTCTTGAGAACTCTAGGATCTGTATATCTGAGCCCATGAGTTTACATAGTGGTGGCTGTAGGGTGTGGGTGTGGCTGCCGGGGGCTTCAAGAAGTACTGAGGGGTTGGGGGAAGTTGCCTGCGCCCACTCTGGGAAGACCCCAGGGTTCTCAACCTGAAAATCGGTATACCTGGAATGTTCTTCAGCTGGGTGTCTGTGCGGAGAGTAATCAGGAAGCAGTGGCATTGGGCCAATGGCATGACTGCAGCTCTGGGGCGTTGTGCTGCTGCTGGGGCTTTGGCAATGCATGAATCCAGTCCTTGCCGCTCCCTCGGGAACCCAGAGTGTTCAGCCAGGGGACTAGTGTATACATAAACTGTAGTGACTTAGCTTGCATCTATTCAGGATTTAGTCATGAATCTGAAGAGCGGGACTGGTGAAGCATGTACGTGATGGTGGCTGTGGGATGTGGGTCAAGAATTTGTTTCTTGGGTTAGAATAGTAGCGATAAGGACCAGCAGGTTTACTCCAAGGCTTGAAAGCCGACCTCAAATGCTGGGGGAAAAGGCAGCTCAGATAGAGAAGGGAACACCAAGTAAAGGGTATTTGGAGGACCTGTTTGGGTTGGGAGATGCGTGTCGAAATGTTGACTGTAGGTCAAACACAATGGCCACTCAGTGCCTCTATTGCAAACCACAACACCCAAAAAGAATGAGAACAAAAGGGAATGCACTGCCACAGAGGCAGTGTGGGTGGTGGGAGAGATACTGGGACCATTGGTGGTGGAGAATGGGCACTGGTGGAGGGATGGGTACTCAATCATTATATGACTGAAAATGCAAGCATGAAAGTTTCTAAGTATGTAACCGTACCTCACAGTGATTCACTAATAAAGAAAGAAAGAAAGAAAGAAAGAAAGAAAGAAAGAAAGAAAGAAAGAAAGAAAGAAAGAAAGAAAGAAAGAGAGAAAGAAAGGAAGAAAGAAAGAAAGAAAGAGAGAGAGAGAGAGAAAGAAAGGTAGAAAGAAAGAAAGAAAGGTAGAAAGAAAGAAAGGAAGAAAGAAAGAAAGGTAGAAAGAAAGAAAGGAAGAAAGAAAGAAAGAAAGAAGGAAGGAAGGAAGGAAGGAAGGAAGGAAGGAAGGAAGGAAGAAGGGGAGAAAGAGAGGAGAGAGAGAGAGAAAGAAAGAAAGAAAGAAAGAAAGAGAAGGAAGAAAGAAAGAAAGAAGGAAAGAAGGAAAGAAGGAAGGAAAGAAGGAAAGAAGGAAGGAAGGAAGAATTTGTTTCTTGGGTTAGAGAGACAGTCCACTGCCTTGCACACGGCTGACCCCAGTTTGAATCCCGGAACCACTGATGGTTGCTAAATACTGACAGCAGTGATCCCTGCTGTCAGGAGTAACACTGAGACCGACTGAGATTGGAAAATAGAAAAACAAAAACTAAGCAAAGAACACACCCCCAAATAAATAAGAAGACTGCTTAGGGTGGGTGCTGGGGGATTGAGAGTGGAAGAGCAGAAGACTGGAAGTAGAGAAAGGGACACAAGAAAATTTGGCAATGATAAGTATGTTGATTTTCCTAATTGTGGAGATGGCATTATAGATAAATATATATTTATGTTTAGAAATATTTTGTACATATTTATATATGGAATCACAGCTTATCAGTCTACAACTTAAATGTGTGTAATTTTTTTGTAAGATGTAGGTTATTTGTACATGAACAAAGTTATTCTCTTTGAGAAACATAATAGCATTTCTAGTATGTTAGATACTCTGTTGGACACAGTTTGTCTTTATACAACCTCAGGAAGTAAGCACTGTTGTTATTCCTTGGAGCCTGAGTTTTGGGTAAATTAGATAACTAACTGAGGCATACAAAATCAGGGATAAAGCCTGGATCTCAATTCAGGTCTTGCAGTTTTCAAAGCATATTCTCCATTTGAGGCAGAACTATTGAGCAGATTCTTGCTTACCCAGACCCGCCAGACTCACCCAGGAACACCCGCTTCTTTCCTGACCACAGCTCTAGGAGATAATTTTGGAGTCTGGACAGATGTGGGAGCCCCAAACAGAATCCATTTGTGTGAACACATAGACACCCTTTTTTGTTTGTTTGTTTGTTTTGTTTTATTTACTTATTTATTTTTATTGAATCACTGTGAGCTACAGTTGCAAAGCTTTCATGTTTGAGTTTCAGTCATGCAATGATCAAATACCCAACCCTCCACCAGTGCACATTTCCCATCACCAATGTCTCCAGTATCCACCCCCACTGTCCCACCCCGCTTCCTGCCTCCATGGCAGACAGTTTCCCCCATACCCTCTCTCTACTTTCGGACCTTATGGTTTGCAATATAAATACTGGGAGGGTATGATGTTTGGTCTTTCTCTATTCCAGCTGCCTTGTCCCCCAGCCCATGAGGCAGTCTTCTACGGAGCAATATTCCCCGCCCTTGTCTCTACTGTCTTTGGGTGCCAGATAGGCACCCTTTTTAGGTGCAAATGACTGCTGTTCTGGGGGCACTATACTCTCGAGGGCAGACTTATCAGAAAAAAGAAACTCCACACGGCCAGTTACTTCATCTTAACATTGTGCAGGAGTAGAAGCTGATCTAAACACCTTCAACACCTCTGTCAACTGCTAAAGAAACCGACCTTAACATGCCACCTCACAGTAGTTTAGAAATACCAGTCTCTGTTTCCTTGATGTGTATTTTCACTAATCAAGGTTCTTTACTTGAAACTTCACTGTGCAGCTTCTTCCAGGTCTGTTTCCCCTTCATTGTTTCTGGGTTAGAACCTTTGGGTCTGGGTTGAGTAAGAACCTTAAGGACCCTGCTCCTCACATCCACCCCCACACCCTGGGTCTGCAGCAATATATTTACTATTTTATGTCCCCTAAATAAATAACTGAGAAATTAAATTTGTTCACTATTTTGAAATGTCTCCTTTAGGAAATTTCTTTTATTAGCACATAAACTTGGGAATGATAGGATATCTTTATATTAAAAATCGTATACCCTGGTGCTTGCTTTGACTTCTTTTTTTTTCAGCAAACATTTCTTTCTTTTTGTATTCCTTTCCCTTTCTCTTCCTTCTCTATTCTTATTTATTTATTTATTTTTGTCCTTATTGGGTCACACCCAGCGATGCACAGGGGTTACTCCTGGCTCTGCACTCAGGAATTACTCCTGGCGGTGCTCGGTGGACCATATGGGATGCTGGGAATGGAATCCGGGTCGGCTGTGTGCAAGGCAAACGCCCTGCCCACTGTGCTATCACTCCAGCCCCTCTATTCTTTTTTTTTCTTCCTTTCTATTTTAGTCATTATTGTTTCAAGAACCAGAGAGTTGCACACTTGTTTTCCAGCTCACCAAGAGTCACACACTTTAAGTTGTGGATCTTTGACACGCCTAATTGTGACATTGGGGATCCCCTCTGCTTTGGTCTCCTCTATGCATGACAACCCTGCCATGCTTGCCTCAGGCCTTTGTGAATGCGCATGCAGGGCTTCCTGCTCCAGAATTCATTTTTACTGAGTCCTCTTCACTCTTACCAGAGGGGAGTGGGACTCACAGCTTGTGCTTGGGGGACTCAAGGGTCCCTGCCAGCAATTCACGGCCAACCAGCCTAGTGGCTTGGTGTAAGGTTCCAAGAACGTGTTGCTATCTGGATTCTGTGCCGTGCTTCAGGAGCTCCATCCCTGCACCCCATAGTGCTCCAGGAACCACACAGTACCACAACTCTTCTTAAAAAAATTTTTTTTTTCTTTTTGGGTCACACCCGGCGATGCACAGGGGTTACTCCTGGCTCTGCACTCAGGAATCACCCCTAGCGGTGCTCAGGGGACCATATGGGATGCTGGGAATTGAACCTGGGTCGGCTGCATGCAAGGCAAACGCCCTACCCGCTGTGCTATTGCTCCAGCCCCGGTACCACAACTCTTGCTGGGTTTGGTGGCATGCAGGACATTAATTGTAGTCCCTATCTTCTATCTTTGGTCCTTTACTGGTTTTAGCTGTACCTCAGAGGCTCACTTCACCTTGTCAATTTTCCTCTGAATCTGGGCTTCAAGACCCAACTTCTGTTTCAGCTTTTCTATTTCTGACTTGGTCTCTTATTCCCAGTTCCCTCTCTCAGTTCTTTATACAGTACATTGTAACTCTTGTTTCCATGAGATCCCGGGTTACCAAAGCACCCACTTCTCCATGCATTTCTCCCACAGCTCAAACTAAACCCTTCTCCAGAGAAAAAACGATTAGACTTGGAGGTCGGTGAATCATGTAAACTTTCAAATATTAATTTATTAAATTATTATTAAATTTATTAAATTATTATTTGAAAAGAAGAAGGAATGCTTGCTCTTGTGTTTTGATGTAAGTGACTTATTGCTGCTCGGAGCTCTGCTGTGTAGCATCTGCTATTGTTGCATTTGTCAGATCAATCAATCAGAGGTAATTATGAAAGTGCCAGCTCTGTCCCTTATTTTCAGCTGCACTAATTTTGAAGCTATTAATAACCTTATCTATCTTAGTTTATCATTCCTCTCTTCCTTGCCGCTCTTCCAGCATTTTGATCACAGCTGATGTGAAATGCAGAGGATGTGAGGGCCTCACTACTGGTTGCAAACAGTCTAAATTATTAGGGAATTATTTTCATGGTCGTTCGTAGAGGAGTTTTGGATCATAAATTATGTAAGCTATTTTCAAAAAAGAAAAAAAAAACGCGTTTGCTTAGAGTGTGTGCCTGAGTGTTATCACGGGTTTGTGTAAGAAATGGTTTCACTGGCATAAGAGATAGGATAATAGCCAGAAATTTCATATCATGTCATAGACTTTTCAGTCTGGCCAGGAATCAGATATCTCACATTTATTTTAGCTTTCTGATATTGAGTAATACTAAGGAGTAATAGTGAAAATGAATTCCTGCTTCGGTGCATTTGGAACTTCAGATTGACTTATGCTTCCAAACCCTTCATTTCTGAGGCCCGAGAGAGTCAATATGTGATAGTCAAATACTAAGTATGTGCTCACACCTCGGCTGCAAGACTCTCTGCTCCGTGATCTTTCTTTATTCAGCGGATACAAAATTGAAAAGGAGGGAGGCAATTTCATGGCATAGTGGAAAAGGAGAGAGAAAATACCTTGACATTTTTTTATGTTTGATGATTGGGACAACTTCTCTGTCCCAGTATTCTTTCTTATATCTTTCACTCCTCTCACTTTTTTTTTTTTTGAAGATTGGGAGCTTGATAATCCAGCAGAGTAAGAGAACTCTTTTTTCTTAATTCTATTTACATCTGAATAACCCATTTTAAGTACATAAAATAGGAAGTAATGTATTAATATATCAGTGTAGGACCCAAGTCCCCACTTTTCACCTTTATCCGGTGGAGGTAAAGACTGGGGTGAGGCAGAGGGTGGATAATGAAATTTAGCTCTGCTAAAATTTGTTTCTGAGAGGTAGAGAGAAGGCACCAGGCCGCTCTCTGGACGCTTGGGCCAAACCTCACGCACACGTGAAACCCCACAAAACCAGGTAAGCAGAACTTTGCGACCTTTGACTCTTTGACATAAAAATGAGTAGATACTTAAATTTTTCAATGTTTCTACTTTTAAGAGAACAGTGGACTATTGTTAGAATATTGTTGCTTGAGGCTGTAGAGAGCTCAGTGGGCTGAGCCCATGTTTCGCACACAGGAGACCCATTTACATCCCCGTCACAATCCCTAGAACCACATGGTTCCTTGCAACACCACTGGTAGTCACCTGTGAGCATAGTACTAAGAATATCCCCTGAGCATCATTAAATGCAACTCAAAAAACAACAAACAGAATATTTTTGCTTGCAAGTCATGGAACTCCCAACTCAAACTGACTTCAACGAAGAATAATAAGAATAGTTCATTTACCTCTGAAATGCATGGTTGATCTTGTGAGTCTAAATTGACTAAAGGGACTAGGTTATGCCTTTGCATTTAGATCGCACCTATGATTTATTTACACTTCATCCCACATGAGACCTATTATCCCAGGTTTCCTAGGTACCTCCTTACAAGGTACCTCCTGGAAGCATCCAATTAAATTCTGATGTCTTTCCATCTAAAGTCTTCTTTTCCTCCTACCTTCTTCGAAAGCATAGGACCAGCTTTTATCCTAATCCCATTTCAGATGCAGTGAACATGGATACTATCATTCTATTAGTGTGTGTTTATATCAGAAATGAGGAGGGTGTTACCCTATACAAGTCACCTGGCCTAAGACCAGTAGATGATTGATTTCCCAAGGAGAAATTGTTTTGTATTCTCCAGAACAAAAGGGAGTAGGCTGTGGGTGATAATTCACAGTAACAGCTGACCATTGAGTAGTACTGACTCAGTGTCAGATATGATCTTCTGGCCTTTGCTGTATCAAGTTATTTAGTTTTCAGACTAACTCATTTTATAGTTGAAGAAATTAAAGCAGACAGAAGATAAATGGGTTGCCAGGACAGTTCATGACTGGTGAAATCAAGATTCAGATGCAGGTAGCTGTGGCTAGAGTTCACCATCTTTTTTTTTTTTCAGTCTTATTGTTATTTATTTTTTATTTTTAAAAATTATTATTTCTTAATTTTATTTATTGAATCACCACGAGAGAAAGTTACAAAGCTTTCAGTTTAAGTCTCAGCCATACAATGCTGAAACAGCCATCCCTTCACCAGTGCACATTTTCCACCACCAAAAACCCCAGTATACCCCCTCCTACACCCTTCCCCTACCTGTGTGGCAGATGATTTCCACCCACTTTTTCTCTACTTTGATTACATTCAATATTTTGACACCACACCCACCATTGTTATTCGAGATTTTTTTCCACAACAAGAGTTCACCATCTTTAAACCATTAGGCTACACTGCTTCTTGGGGTGACTTGAATTCTTCTTCCTTTCAGGCTTTAGAATGATGACTGTCAATATTTGATACTTCTGGTTATTCACCATTTGATCTAGGCAAAGTTTTTAAACTCTTTGACTTTGTCTCCTTATCTGTAAAACTGGTAATAAAATTCTCTGAAATATATTGCAGAAGTAGTGTAAGCACTTGAAAATTTGTAACAAAAGTGGCAGTCATGTTGGTATCCACTAGAGTGTAAACAAATGCCCAACTCTGCATTCTAAAGTACATCAGTCATCTACTGTGTGTGAAATATTCTCATTTCTGCTCAGCAAGAATATGGTTAAAATTTTAAAAAAAACTGAGTTCTTAATCTCTTCTGCCTGATTTGCATTTAAGTGATTGCTTCATCACTGATTTACATTAAAGACAGAGGTGTGACTAAATAATTCTGTCCTACAGCATAAATTAAGAAAATGAGTGTGCTTAGAATTACACTGCCCCCACCTTTGTCTCTTCCTCCTATTTTATCAACGCCAAATACCATTTACTGAACACCTACACACAATGTGTGGTGCTTTATTTCTTGTTCTTTTCTAATTTTCTTGGCTTTTTCTAAAATTCCTTTTATTCCAGAAAGGCAACAGATCATTGAAAAGAATGACATTTCTTTTTGGTAAGTAAGTAGGGATTTATATAACACATGAAAAGAAGTACTATAAATATGTATTTTAATAACATTTTATCAGAAAATATTCGTGACAGTAGTTTTGTAAACAGGGACCATATATTCAAAGTAATGAGACAAACTTGTTAAATTTTAGAAGAAACAGGCAACTGTTTTTCAGTTTCTTTGGGCTAGTTATCTGAATATGTTTTTCTCCTTAATGTAGCATCTCATTTTTTTTCCTGAAAGAGATAATTTTACCAAATCTTTTTAATGAGTGAAAACAGCAATAAATAATATTATGGCATATTTCAAATCTGGCTTGAACAAGCAAATAATGTAGTTTCTGATAAAATTCCAGGGAACTAAAAAATAGAATTTTCTTTCATGATTAAAAGGATGTTTGGCAAAGTTATTTAGGAAACTGAACCATTCTCCCTATGATCTGTTAATCAGATGAACAATTATTGTGAAATTTATTTTTGATGATTTTAACAAAGTATTATTAAGTTTGACTGGAGCGTTAGCACAGCAGGTAGAGCGTTTGCCTTGCATGTGGCCGACCTGGGTTTGATTCCTCCACCCCTCTCGGAGAGCCTGGCAAACTACTGAGAGTATCCTGCCCAAACGGCATAGCCTGGCAAGCTATCCTTGGTATTCAACATGCCCAAAACAGTAACAACAAGTTTCACAATGGATACATTACTGATGCCTGCTCAAGCAAATCGATGAACAATGGGATGACAGTGCTACAGTGCTATTACTAAGTTTAACAAGAATATGAATTACACTAAAGTTGTTATGCTAGCTAAGGGACTGGTCAAAAAAATTTTTTTAATGATAGAATGCTCTTACAATGGGACTGGAGATATACTACAGTGGGTAGGGCATTTGTCTTGCACATATTCAATCCAGGTTCAATCCCCTATAATTTATGTGGTCCCCTGAGCATCCCAGGAGTAATTCCTCAGTCCAGAACCAGGAGTAACCCCTGAGCATTGCTGGGTGTGACTCTCCAAGCTCTCCAAAAAAAGAATATTCCTAAAAAAATAATAAAATCAGTTATTCTAACAAGTTGACATTCATACAAGTTAGAATTATTTCAATTCCTACTATTGAATTTGAATTTGGAAGCTTTTAACTGTCATTTGTATTTTTTAAAAAAATTTAAGTGCTTTCAGTATTTTTTGCCAACATTTCAAATGTCAAATCATCTTTCAGTTTGTATCTGTAGCCATTTAAAATTTAAATTCAAAAGCATGCGATATAATCACAATTTTAAATTAAATTTTAATTTTAAATTAAATTTCTACTTTCAATGGAATTAAGTCCAATTTTTAGCTATTTTAACTAAAGATTTAATTACATTAAAGGATTTAATTAAATTAAGGTTTTAAACATAAACCAAAATAACATCTTAAAGAAGCAAAAATACTGCTCCCGCACAGAAAATGCCCCATTACATGGTAAATGAGGAAACTTTGTTGACACTGGCAGAGAACAATGTGTATAAATTTATTGAAAAAATGGACAATAAAAGGATTTGTTGCGGGTAGAGAGATAAGGGACCTTGATAATGTGAACTGGGAAAAGACACTTTCTGGAACCCAAACCAGCCGAAGGCATGGAAGCTTTTGAAATACAGAACTCACCTGAGGAGCTGGAAAAACCTTTCAGATGCAAAATTCCAGGCCTCTCTGAACTTTGTAGGAGGGGCTTTTGCAGCTGGAACAAGACTAAGGGATGGGGGATGTGGGGGATGGAGTGGGGGTGATGGGAAGGATACTGGGATCATTGGTGGAGGAGAATGGGCACTGGTGCAGGGATGGGTAAATGATCCCTGTATGATGAAATGCAAACACAAAAGTTCATAAGTTTGTAACTGTACCTCATGGTGATTCACTAATAATTTTTTTTTTAAAAAAAGGAACAAAGACTAAGAATATCAAAGGAGACCATCACCAGTTCCAAGCAGTCCCCCAGGGCTACACTAGAAAGTGACTTGGAGGACAGTTGGGTAGAACTGTATAAAAACTAACTTGACAAACAACAGCAGGAGCATTTTCTCCTTCTGGGAGTTGCCTGCCTCTCTGACTAAGATATGTCTCTGTTTCTTTAACTTTATGACACACATTTCTTTTTTTTTTTAAAGAAGGTTTTCTCTATATCTGCTTGAAATGTATACTCTCTTTGCATTTCTTTGCGTCACCCATATCACTGCCTGTGATGTGCAATTCTTTTTGTTTTTACTTTGTGGAGTGCATTCTCCACCTTAGCGATTCACCCGTGCATTATTTGGGGTGTGTACTTAGTTCTCTCCTTCTGGAGAAGCACCTATCTCTCTTGATTGTGTAGCTCTTTCCTCTCATATTTGCCAAATTACATACTTGATTATTCGTCTCTTTCTGAAATTCTTTTCTGCAAGATAAGGCTATGAACTGGGTAGTCAGGACTGAGTTTCTTTTTTCCTGCAAAGAGCAGTTCGACACACCAGCCTAAACCGGTGCTTCCTGGGACATTCTGGAGTGGGGGGGTGGGAGGGGCGGGGAGGCGGGGATTTCTGTGCTGTATAGACCAATGGGACTTAGGCACAGTTTGATGATCCATCTACAGTTTGACGGATCTGGTGAGACACAAGGTCTGCCTGTGCCCGGAGGGTGCTCAAAGCCAACTTTCATAGTTACTGAATCTTCCAGGCACTTTCCCAGTAACTGGGAAAGGTAATGAGGAAGGAGGTAGACCCCCACCTGAGACTGCCATCTCTCTTTTCCTCATTTCATTTAAGTCCCCTAGAACAGATTTAAATGTTAAAAATGTGTAATGAAAGTGGGATTGCTTAGGATACTTTGCTAAAATGAATCATATGGTTAGTACCGCTAATACACCTTGACCGAAATCCAGAAAATGTGAAGGAAGCGTTTAAAAAAATAAACGTAAAATTCCCTAAAATTGTTAAAATCCGACAAAACAGAAATAATGTTAAAATTAGTTTTAAAAGTCAAGAAAAAAATACAATCTTATACTAAGTGCTGACATGTCTGTTTCACTAAAATGTTTTATTAGCAAAAATTAAAATTCAACCTTTCTTTAAGCTCTTAGAATGTTCTTCTTTAACTTTCAATTTCCGTATGTATTCAGGCTGTAAGAATCATTTTCATTAAACCAGTAAAATTGACAAGTAGAACAGATTACACATTTAAGAAGCTGGGTTTTGCTGAATTAATCTTAAGAACGTTAACCTATTGCTAGTTACTTGCTACTCTCAGTCTCAATTTCCACATTTGTGAAATGAGAATGACACTAATATCGCTTTCTTCCTTTCATGTTATCTCATCTGTATTTCTTTAGTGCTGTTTCTACATTTCCATTTTAAGTATCTTGTTTCATTTCTGTAAATATTCACCAGATCTAACATACAGTAGAATACAGTAATGATACTAGTAATAGTTCATTTTATGCCAAACATTGTGAAAATGATTTCCCCAATCATTTCATTTAATCTTGACAACAGCCAGTGAAAAGGGTACTAGTATCTCCCTATAATAGATAAGAAAATAGGTGTTTTAAGAAGTGATTTATGAAAAGACACACAGGTAGCAAATAAAGGATTTGAGTTTCAAACCCAACTGGTATTATTTCATATTTGCTAGACTGAATTCCCAGGGATGCCAACAGACCAATTCTTCCCTATCCCCCTGTTGTGTATGGTACACTGCTATCATATTTTCAGTTTGATTTTTCTCTCTTAATAGTAGCACTGTATCACTGTCATCCTGTTGCTCATCGATTTATGCTTGAGTGGGCACCAGTAACATCTCCACTGTGAGACTTGTTACTGTTTTTGGCATATCAAGTATGCCATGGGGAGCTTGCCAGGCTCTGCCGTGATGGTGGGATACTCTTGGTAGCTTGCCCGGCTCTCTGAGAGGGCCAGAGGAATCGAACCCGGGTCAGCCACGTGCAAGGCAAATGCCCTACTCACTGTGCTATCACTCCAGCCTTCTTCGTAGTAAATAAAAATTTAAATGTAAGGCCCTCTCCAGAGGCAAGTAAGGCATATGAAGGGACAGATTTATTATAGAGTATCTGTGGACCATAAGAGGATGTGAGAAAAAAAAGAAGGTGGAATGCATAATGTGATAAAATAACTAATTTTGTGGAAAGATTTAATCAAACAAGGCCTACAAACAGCCTACAACTAGCCATATATATTCAAGGTTTGGCTCAAAGTAAGACTGGTGTGGACTAGTTTGAATTCAAGAGAACTTCTGGGTCATCAGTCCTTGTTGATTCTCATTAGCTGTCATGGAATTTCATAAACTAAGTTTGTTGAGGATGTTTAATGAGTTAAAGTCCCCCTCTTCTAGTTCCTCTGTCTCTGTCTCTGTCTCTGTCTCTGTCTCTGTCTCTCTCTCTCTCTCTCTCTCTCTCTCTGCAGAATTCCTATTTTCTTCCCATCTACAGGCTACTGTCTTAGTTATATGAGCAGACCACATTTTCATATTCTGAAACTAACAAAGACCACTTGGCTTTCCTTTCCTAGGCCAAAGTCCTTACCTGCTATAAAATGTTAAGGACTTGTTTATCCATCGATTTCTTAAATATTTCATGTGCTCTTTACTGTGTTTCTGATGGTGTGGGGCATTAAAGTTCCATAGATGAAGATCTTCCTTTGCCTCTTGAGGACAATGGCTTAATATGAGACACAGACAAGCAGAACATTGTGATAAAATCAATTAAGCACGGTGTATGAGATACAAGGGTAATAATATCTAATGTTTACTATTTGTGCCGGGTGCTGTGGCAACAATTTTTTTTATATTGATCATTTAACTTCTATAAAAAGTGATGAATTAAGATGAGAAAAATAAGACAGATTTTAAAACAACTAGTCAAGGTCAAGAGGAATGTAGCAGAGATGAACCTACATTTATGCTGGATAATCCAGATTAATGAATTGAGGATGTGTGACTCACTGTACCGTAGTTCTACACACCTGGAGGTACAAGTTGGGCTCCAGTAGAAAAGTAAAATTCATTATCATCATGGTCAAGTTATAATCAAGGCTATAATCTTAAGATTAATTTATATCATTGGTAAGAGAAATAAAAAATTGAACAAGCATGTTTAAAGTGAGACAATAATGTAATGCTTTAAAAGCCAGACTACTGGACTGCATCGTCTAACTTGCTGCTATCTAGACAATCGAGGACAAATTCACTTAATCCTACCGTGGCTTATTTTCTTCACCTTTACAATTAAATAAGGCTATAGCTCAGAAATTTATGAAGGTTACATGAAATAACATTTGCAAAGTACTTAGGAAGGTGCTTGGAGTTAGTAGGCAGTTATCAATAAATATCAGCTCTTATTAAAGGCGACTGATTAACAGACTGCTTCTTTAGAGCATAGAAGGAAGTACTATGATCTTGAAAACTGAGAGGAAGTAAAGTATGGTGATGATAAAGTGATTTGTAAGGGTTGAAATACCAAAGCGATGCAGTGGTGCTGAAGGCTACATGCCTAGTGCTTGGGAGTCCATTCTTTATGATCTCTCTTTTATTTATTTCCGTTATTGTAGGTGAGTCTATATGTTGTCATGCATTGTGATAAATACATGTACATATATGCATATGAGTATATAATATATGGAATATATTTGTATTTATGGACTGGAGCGATAGCACAGTGAGTAGGGCATTTGCCTTGTACGCGGTCAACCTGGGATCAATTCTTCCATCCCTCTAGGAGAGCCCAGCTACCGAGAGTATCCCATCCGCACGGCAGAGCCGTGGCATATTGGATATGCCAAAAACAGTAACAATAAGTCTCACAACAGAGACATTACTGGTGCCCGCTTGAGCAAATTGATGAACAACAAGATGACAGTGACAGTGACAGTGATTTTTCACTTATAGGTATACATAGGTATATAATATGGCATAATTAGATGAATAACTTTTATATCTTTAGCAGAATTTAGTAAGTAGCTTCCATTTTATAATATCTTATTAAATATTTATTGAATGATGCCTTATGGTTTCTGGATAAAAATTAAATATTAAAATCAAACAGTAAGAAAAATATCATCATATCCTGGTATTTAAAGTGGTCTCATTTGGCTTAAAAATTTTATCAGTCTGGACTCTTATTAAAATCAAATCTGAAAGAAATTAGATTCTTTCTTCTCTTGTTCCAGTCTCATGAGACCACTACAGTATTTCAAAGTCGAATACTTATAAAATTTAAGTTTAAATATAAAATTTATTCTTAACCTTCATTGCTAAAGATGAAGGGATAAATCAAAACAGTTTATAGGGTTTTGGAAACTCACTGTTGATAAATTTATTAAGGTATCCAGCCTCAATTTGATAGTCTGATGTGTGGTTTTCTTCAAAATTGGAGTATAAACACTATTCATGTGTTTATTCCGATCCAATTAACTGCTCCCTTCCCCCATGGTCTCTTATCTTGGACATGTTGTGTGTAGTGGGAAAAGATATGTTCATGCAAAAATTATCTGTTTTATATTGCTTGTTATAACAGAATAGCAAGTGGAATTATCGAAAATGATTGAATTATCAAAAAATATTTCAGCAAAAGAAAATTTGTGAAGATTATTATATCTTACAATGTGGTTGTTAAAGTCGTTGTCTGAGGGTTTACTGAGCTATTTGTTACTAGTTGAGCCTTCTGAGTTTTGTTTATTGAGTTTAATTGGCTTCTATGCTACTTTCATATCTTATTTTCTGTGTTCCTACTGGGCTGTCAGTACTGTGGAATTTGGAGGTGTCACCGAGCCATGTGCTTCAGGAGCTCCAGAATCAATAGAACTAAGATGATTTCCTGCCTGCCCTTCTCCCAAGGGGGCCCCAGACTTTTCAGCGTGAAGACCTTTGTACTCATGTGTTGTGTCCACTAGACTTGCATCTCTTTTGTCGTGAAGCTGTGAAACTGGGCCATTATTTGTATGTTGGTGATGGTTGCTTCTCCTGGAAGGGAGCATAAAATGAGGCCCTCATAACCATGCCACCAGGGTTGCCCCAGAGGGGGGTGAGTGAGAGCCCTCCCCACCCCAAGGGACCCAGCCCCGGCAGTTGACCTTTACTACCCCACCGCTGCCACGCTCCAGGCTGCTTTCCACATGCTCAGGCCAAGCCACACCCATGAGTGAACGTATTCCTGGACCACAGGAATACACATCATTATAAAGGGAAATATATGTATATGTGTATATACATATATATATATATAGTTAACAACAAGTCTCACATTGGAGATGTTACTGGTACCTGCTTGAGCAAATCGATTAACAATGGGATAACAGTTATATGACATATATATGTCATATGGATGATATATATATATATCATCATCATCATCATCATCATCATCATTCCGTTGATTGTCGAATTTCTCAAGCGGTCTCAGTAACGTATCCATTCATTCTAGCCCTGAGATTTTAGAAACCTCTCTTTACTTGTCCTTCCCAAGGATGCCGTATTGTAGGCTCTTTCAGGGTCAGGGGAACGAGACCCAGCATTGTTACTGGTTTTGGCATATGAATACACCATGGGGAGTTTGTGAGGCTCTCCCATGTGGGCAGGAAACTCTTGGTAGCTTGCCAGGTTCTCCCAGAGGGAGAAGTAGGCTATAAAATGTCCTTTCCGGGAGCTTGCTTTTAAGTCTCTGGATGTTGGTGGGATTACAGGGCACCGGGGGCAGTTCCTGGGTGTGACCTCCTAGCTACTGGAAAATGGGGAATCTGGGTGGAAGAGGCCCAGTCCGATCCAAGCAGGCTTATATATATGCCTCTTGGGAAGCCTGGCAAGCTACCAAGAGTATCCCACCCTCACGGAAGAGCCTGGCAAGCTCCCTGTGGCGTTTTCGATATACCAAATACAGTAAAAAATAACAGGTCTTATTCCCCTGACTCTGAAAAGAGCCTCCAATCTTTGGGAAAAATGAGTAAGGAGAGGCTGCTAAAATCTCAGGGCTGGGTTGAATGGAAACATTACTGGTGCCTGCTTGAGTAAATCGAGGAACAACGGGATGACAGTGATGCAGTGACTGTGGGATGGGAGTGTTGCTGCTGGGGCTCCCAGCAGTACAGGGGGTGGAGGAAGGCTGCTCATGTCCACTCCAAAAAAACTCAAGGGTCTATAACCCCCAAACCAGTGTACCTGAAGTTTCGTTGGTTTAGCAGAGATTTGTCGTAAAAGCAGTGAAGCTGGGCCGTTTGTATGGCTGTAGCTATGGGGTGTGGGTGCACTGCCAGGGCTTTAGCAGGGTGGGAACTCCACCCACCCTCTCCTCCTGAGGGGGCCCCCAGAGTTTTCAGTCTGGAGATGTGCACCCGTTAATTTCATGGGCTTTGCTTGCGTTTTATCTAAGATTAGACTTGACACTGTGAAACTGAGCCACTAGGTACATGGCAGGAGCTGAGGGATGTGAACAAGGTAGCCCGTATTAAAATATGAACATAAAAATGTGCCAGAGCAAAGCACAGTGGATTTGGTCTTTGCCTTGTATGTGGCTGGCCCAGGTTTGATCCCTGTACCTCATACAATTCTCCAGGCCTACCAGGAGTGATGCCTAAACCAGAACTGGTATTAAGCCAGCTGGTGTGGCCCCAAATCCAAACAATAAAAGTACCGAAAATTATAATTTAAAAAAAAACACGTGAGTTTGAGAGATGGCACAGTAGGATGGGTGCCTAAAAAATAAAAACATGGGAATCTAGAGATGGTATAGTATGGAGGGTGGTTGTCTTGCACACAGCCAACCAGGTATCATCCCTGGCACCCCATATGGCTCCCTGAGCCCCACCAGGAATGATCCCTGAGTGCAGAGCCAGGAATAAGCCATGAGCACAGCAAAAGAAAAACCTAAACATATCAATTTATCAAAAATAAATGATTAGTGGCTGGTAATTTATCTTGATGCATTGCCCATCTCCTAACTAAAATAATTTTCACTCAAGGAAGATGGAGATAGGAGGAAGGATAAGGTGAGGTTAGATAAAGAATGAGGAGGGGAATTTTTTTTCTTGAAAAGTATGGATTCTGGGTCCTCATATTTCTAACGTTATCCCTTTATTGCTTGTGTTGGGGGCCAAAAGGGTAAGCCCGTCATTGGTATTGCTGTCCGGAAATCCCAGCCCACCAGAGAGGCCAGAATCAATATTTAAGGCAGAGCAGATGCCTGTAAAGTAGAACCAAGCCGCAGTCATGGGACTGCATAGATTTGATTGCACACTCCAGAGCTCCCAGCTGGCAAACTGCATGGACATTTTGTTAATCTTGCAGTAATCTGATCAGACATTTTATGTAAGAGAAACATTCGATTCTCATCACTGTTTGGAAGGGCTTTACCTTGTTTACTGAACTCCTTCTATTTGCCAAGTATTATTCTATTTGCTGGAGATACCCACTGGTAAATAAGATAGCCTAAGGACATTTCTTTTCCTGCTTAAAGTTTAGTGGACAGAGCAAGGGCTATATTATTTCTCTCAGACCCCAGTATTTTGAGGGCCACTTTAAGACCTCTATTTCTTTCAGCTGACACTCAGTCATGAAAGCTTTGAATCTCACAGTCATGTGGTTATTATATATACATATATATATATATATATATATGTATATATATGAAATGGAGCAGTAGCACAGTGGGTAGGGCATTTGCCTTGCATGCGGCTGACCCAGGTTCGATTCTTCCCTCCCTCTCAGAGAGCCCGGCAAGCTACCCCAAGTATCCCGCCCACATGGCAGAGCCTGGCAAGCTCCCTGTGTCGTATTTGATATGCCAAAAACAGTAACAACAAGTCTCACCATGGAGACGTTACTGGTGCCCGCTTGAGCAAATCGATGAGCAACGGGATAACTAGTGATACAGTGATAAAGTGATTTCTGTGCAATCAAAGAGAACAAAGCAATTTGCTTATACTCAAAATTTATTTTGTCTGTGCTGCTATAATCAACCTGACATAAGACTCT
Source organism: Sorex araneus (assembly GCF_027595985.1). Classification (NCBI taxonomy): domain Eukaryota; kingdom Metazoa; phylum Chordata; class Mammalia; order Eulipotyphla; family Soricidae; genus Sorex; species Sorex araneus. The sequence continues at coordinate 19,554,835 of NC_073304.1, read as the reverse complement.
TACATTTGGTGGATTCAGTCCTTAGCAGCAAAGAACAGAACAGTGTAAAACAAAACAAACAAGACAAAACAACTTTAGAATTTAGATGCGGTGATCTCACAGTAACAACTGCTACAGAATAATGCATCTAGGACTTTGGAGTTCATCAAGTGCTTTCACTTATACCTTCTCTTTTAGCTTCACTTGTTGCTAGTTCCTTAACTGGAAAATAATGTACAGAAATATCTATCTTGCATGAATGTATGTGTAGAGACAGACACTCTAGGATAGTACCTACCAGTTGGGAACGTCTGCAATTTAGGCACACTCAGTCTAACCCTTAGAGAGGGTTATGTGCACTGTCTTTAGTTGAGTATAGAGCTAAAGGGGAACTGGGTACTTACAATGCAATCTTTAGACATTAAAGCCTGTGTTTTCCCATTTTAGTTATTAGGCGTTTACTTAACTGATCCCTTGACCATTTGGGAGGTAAGGAAAGCCCTTCAGAACCAAACCAGACTTAGAATTCCAGGAAATAGCTGCCAATTTACTTCCTTTTGCAGCCCATTGAATAGTGGAACAACCAAACATGAAAGAAAGAGGGGAGACAGGAGAGCATAATAATAATAATAATAATAATAATATTCATTCACACATTGAGTACTCAAAGATGATCAGTTTTATGTTTATTTTGCTAATCATTATTTTAGAATTCATTTTATTCCTTAGGTATTATTTTAGAATTTTAGAATTCATTTTATTCCTTAAGGTATTATTTTTCTTTATCCCTAGACATATGGAACTGTTTTTGCTTCTGTTCCATTGAATATTGAGCGGGAACTGGTTTTGAGGTTAGTAAGTGAAGCACTCTTAGCAAAGAAGAAAATTCCACTAGAAGTGTTTAAATGTGAACCAGAGTCGTAAGGAAGACAAATAAGTAGTAACTTCATAGTAATTTTTTTTCTGTAAGTAATTGTTTTCTTACAAATTGGATATTGTATGGATCGACTGTAGAATAATAATTGAGAATTTGTCTGTTAAAATTCAAATAAAATTTGAGGTCTTTAATGTGTCCTACAAACACCTGCAGTAATAAGCATGATTTACTAATCTAAAATAATTTCCTTCATTTTCAGTTACACTTTCATAGCCAATGAAATTTGATTGAATTCATCCCAATTGTAACTATGTTATAAATGAAAAAGAAAGAATGCAGTGCAAAAATATTGGGAGGCTGAAAATTAAATCAGAAGGGAAAAAAAACAAGTATTGGCTAATTTTGCTCATGTATGGTGAAATTATAATTTCACTCATGTATTTTATAAGGGTATGAAATTGATGAACAGACAAAATAATGCTAATGGATATTTACAATAGAAATGAGGTTATCTGAGAAGATGGCAGGGCTAAAGAAATAACTTGGGAACTGAAAGAAAAGTGGAAAGTTTTGGTGTAAAAAATAAATTAGAGGGGGGCTGGAGCGATAGCACAGCGGGTAGGGCGTTTGCCTTGCACGCGGCTGACCCGGGTTCGAATCCCAGCATCCCATATGGTCCCCTGAGCACCGCCAGGGGTGATTCCTGAGTGCATGAGCCAGGAGTGACCCCTGTGCATTGCCGGGTGTGACCCAAAAAGCAAAATAAATAAATAAATAAATAAATTAGAAAGTATCATTGAACAGTTGTAGTTTATCATTATGTGATTGTTAGGGTAAACATGTATGCATGTGTTTGTATTCATTTTGTAAAGGGATGACGGTGGTACTCATAAAAGGAAGGAGAGTATAGAATGTTGGCTTTTATTAATGTGATTTGTGAACACAGAAGATGAAAAAATATAAATAGAATTATTACTATACAGTGAAAAAAACCTAAATAATCTCTCTCTATTGTTTTGGGAAAATAAGTAGGACCCCAGTTGAAAGTAAAGGACTGAAAATTTTTAATTATTTAACTATATAATAGCTCATCTATTGACTGGTCACTTTTCTTTTTTTTAATAACATTGACCTTTAGTGTCTTTATAGTCAACAGTTAGTGAATCTACTATCCACGATTATAAGCTCTTTATGTGAATTAAATTTTTTCACTGTCATCACAGTTCTATGGGGAAGGGGATAGTGTTGTCTCCATTTTACAGGAGGAAAATGAAGCTTAGTGAGATGAAATAAATTGCTTAAGGGCACTCAGCTACTAGCTATAGGAAGGATCAGATTTTAATTCAAATAGTCAATCTCCAGGGTCTATGCGCTTGGCTCTCTGTTGTAATACCTACTAGCAGCTTTTTTGTGTAACGAAGTTTCGGGATTGCGGAGCATAGTAAACCCCGCTTTATAGGTACAACACCCAAACCCTAGAGAAACTCTGTCTTTCCCAGAGGCATAGTTAATTCTGATACAGAGCTTCAATCATGACAAACCTATGCTCTCAGTTACAAGGATTAATTAACTGGAAACAGGTTGCAATGACATTAGCCTGTAGGTACTGTGTATAGTTGCTACTATTCTTACACCAGTGTTAAAAAAGCTAAAATACAGAAGTACAGCCCATATAAAATTAGAAGGTTTATTCTTTTTCTTTATGCAAGATTCTCAATTCTGTGTATAAAAATATCAATCTTGCTTTCTCAGGGTAAATGACAGTTTTTTTTTTTTCCACCGAGAATATGTAGCAGCAACTCATGGACTGTTCAGGTTTCTGTGCATGGGTAAGGAAAACCCAAAAGAAAAACCTAGTTGTGACTCTATGCCAGGGCAATTTAAAAAAGTTACAGGGAATTGAACAGATGATCTTATTCCTTGCTTTGTGACCAGACCCTCCCCCACCTGCCACTCCAGAAGGAAATTTTTCTATAATATTACCCAAAAAGAGACTCTATAAATTTCTCTACATTGCTGACAAAATAGTAAGATAGATAAGACAGGCATATCTGGAACCATCTTGTTTTTTCTAACTAGAAAATCTCATCACTAGTAAATATCTTGAGGCTGACTGGAACATCCACATCAAAGAGAATTTTGTTAACCTGAAATGTCATATTTCATGGGAGTTCAATGAACAATTTATCACAATTGACCCTATTAGAGAAGGACCAAGTATCCTTAGTAGACCCAGGGTTGCAAAATGCCACCACATTTGGCCGTAAGATTTATCATGTCGGGAGATCTACAGTCACCACCAAGCTCTGTGAAATATGGCAATGCTACTGGGATATTTATCTTTGTTGGCTCTGACATATTAGTCTTGCATTTCTACTTAGTCCACGTTTGGATCCCAAGGCAGTCTATAATGACACATTAGCACAATCTTGGAATCAAGACTTGCAGGTCCAATATACTGTGAAGTGGGAATGAAAGCCTCTACATGTCTATATGTCAGGGATGCTCTGTAAAAAAGTTAAAAAAAAATTTTCAGTGACTTCCTTTTTAGATAATTATTTTAAGAAAAACGATCCATTCGGAGGGAATTTATGTTCTTTACAAATTATCACTGTATCACTGGCATCCCATTGTTCATCGATTTGCTCAAATGGGCGCCGGTAAGGTCTCCATTCGTCCTAGCCCTGAGATTTTTAGAAGCTTCTCTTTACTCCTTCTTCTCAAAGTTACCACATTGGAGGCTCTTTCAGGATCAGGGGAATGAGACTTATCATTGTTACTGTTTTTGGCATATCAAATATGCCACGGGGAGCTTGCCAGGCTCTGCCACTCGGGCAAAATACTCGCGGTAGCTTGCCGGTTTCTCCAAGAGAGAGAACTAGACAATAAGAGGTCACGTGGCTGCATTTGAGGTTTCTGGGAGCTTTATTTTATAATCTCTAGATTTTGGCCATTGATGGGATTATACAGTGCCGGGGGCAGTTTGTGGGTGTGACTGCCAAGCTACTGGGAAAAAGGGGGATCTGGGTGGAGGAGGCCCAATCTTGATTCAAGCAGGATTGGAGATCTTAGCCCCTGGTCCTACACCCCTGGTTTCCTTCCTGCATAAGGCTTGCCCGAGTGTGTCGAGAGTGGCCTTGAGCATGGTTGTGGCTAGGTTCTGGAGGTCTTTGGCTGCCGGGGCTCTGCTCTAGGCAGGGAGGGAAACTCAACCCGCCCCCTCCGAGGGGCCCCAATGAAGGCAGCCAGGCTCAGGAGCAAGAGATTTATCACCATTGGACAAACAATGTTTAATTTTTCCAACAGTGTCTCATTTCATGTGAGTGAGGCAAAGGCGCAGGTATGGTAGGCTGTCTTCATTATTTGCTGTTTCCTTTATTTGGACAGAACTCTGAGGGTGGTGCAACTGATTATCCAAGATTTTGCTTCCCAGTTCTCTATTTTCAGTGATATGCTCCCCTGTTTTTAGAGTTCTTGGAAACTCTGTATTGTTTATCTTTTCCTAAGCTCTGATCAATGCACATCCAGGGATGATCATGACACCATTTCTTCTATTTTCAAATTAGAATATTATAAGTATGAATTGACCTCCACTTTCTATCCCATTCTAGCTATAAGGGATGATAGAATTACACCAGGTATAGGGGAGAGCATTTTAGGGATGGTTCATGTGGAGGTGTACCTGCTAAGATGGTCACATATGGAAGTTCCTGAGTCTCATGTGAAACTTTGGGATAAATTAAATCAGCTATGTTTCAGGATTGTTGTGGATAGTAACAGAGATTTTATGTACCTACATATAAACAATCCAGCCACAGCATGCTCACTCTCCACACTCCATGCTCAGACAAACCTCACCCATGAAGGAACACGCAGAGGAATCCAGGTATGCGGGATCCATGGCTGAGATCTCCAAGCCTGCTCAGATGTGGACTGGGCCTCCTCTACCCAAATCCCCAGTTTTTCAGTAGTTTGACAGTCACATCCACAAACTGCCCCCCACCCCCTGCCTGCACCATGTAATATCATCAACGGCAGAGATATCCCGCCCGCATGGCAAGCTACCTGTGACATATTTGATATGCCAAAAACAGTAACAGTATAACAACAACATGCTCTTTGTGTTCCTGGAGTGAATAGACACCATTGGGCTACACTAGCACATGACAGGGACGAATGAAGATGTTACTGGTGCCTACTCGAGCAATTGATGAACAAGGAGATGACAGTGACAGTGACATAGAAACAAATCTTAATGAATAGATGTGTATAAAAAATGATTTTCCTCTTTCGTATAGCTAGCAGAAAGGTAACTGGTTTAGCACAAAATTTATGTGCTAAAATTTGCATTTATGCCCATGATTGGGTAACTGTATATCTTAATATTTCATCTCCTAGTGGGCCAGAGAGATAGTCCAAGAACTAAGGCACTGGCCTTGCCTACAGCTGGCACTGCTTGAGTCTCCAGCACCACACATGGTCCTCCCCAAACTGGTAGTGGTCGCTCCTGAACACAGAGTGAGGAATAACCTTTAATCATCTCCCAGTAGGGCCTAAACCTCTCTCTCACCCCAACAAATTTCATCTTTTAAAATAACTGTGAAGATTTTATTTGTTAAGATCTATATGACATCCTTTGGCCATTCTAAAGGTAGTTTACATGAATATTTGTTAATCTTCATAAGGAATTTTCCATTTGATCCTAAAGCGATAGTGTTCAAATTCTGTAACACAGCAGAGGATGAATATTACTGCAGTAGAATACTTATTTATATTGTTTATTGACAATCCCCTGGATCACCGTGGTCTATAGACACAAGCTCTCAAAGAAGACTCATATCAATTACAATGATTCCTAGTAAATTTCTTACAGATTTCTCCTGATTTCCATTCAACACTGTTCTTAACAAATGGGCAAGAGAAATTACACTTCCTTGCTGTGATCTGATGCTTTCTGTTATCCTGACTAAAAGCACCTCTACATTTTTGGGGAGCCTAATTTGTTGCTGAGTCAAAATCTTATATAGAAGAGATTTAGAAATTTGTATTTATTACAAACAACAGGGATAATTTCTTGGAAAATTAAGAAATCAAGACCCTGGTTGAAAATTGGATAAAGACAGTGAATTACTATCAGATCCTCTGAATGGAAAAATTAAAGTGTCCATGTATGTTAGACTACATCTGAAGAATACTTGAAATGAGATTGGAATTACAAAGAATCAGAATTCCTAAATGAATAATTTGACCACTAAAATAAATTTAATTACCTGACAATGTAGTAGAAACCACCATTGCTGGATTATTTGTTGCTGATCCAGGGGATTTGAATACTTCCCTGTGGATTGTCTTTACTCTACTATTTTTGGGATGTGGGGGGAGAGTGGTGGTGGTTTGGGCCATACCCAGTGGTTCTCAGGGGTTCCTCCTGGCTCTGAACTCAGAAATTACTTTTCTTGGTGATGTTCAGGGGACTATCTGGGATGTCGGAGATTCATCCCAGGTTGGTTCTGTGCAATGCAGTGTCCCTACCCACTGTACTATCACTCTGGCCCCAAACATAGGCCAGATCTCCTTTCTTAGACCCTTGTTCAAGCTTTGCAAGGCTGGGGAGCCTGATTGTACCTTTGGCTCAATGAGTACCAAACATGTGACTTTCAACTGATTCTTTTCCTGTGTTCTAACATAATAACAAGAAAGTTCATTTTTCTGTGTATCTGTGCAAGAACCTCCAGTGCTAACTCAGCTTTTCTTTCTCCCCCATTTCCCATACTTTGTCGGTGAGCAAATTTAGTTGATTCCTCTTCTAGACTTTGTTGATTTCAACTTTCTATTTCTTCCAACAGTGCCTTAATTTTAGACTATCATTATCTTGTAACTGGTCATTTTCACCACTTCCTAATGCATTTTAGAACATAAGATTAAAATTCAGTGAGCATTCCTTTAGCAGCTACCATAACTCATCATTGGGATGGGTATTTTCATGTATTTTTCTCAATCTGTTTCCATGGTCTGTTACTATTATTTCAATTTACAGGCAGATAAACTGAAAATTGGCAGGACTGTATGAATTAGCTACTTTCTCTTTTGCTTGCCTACACTCTCTGCCTCCTCCCCCCTCTTTTCTCTTTCTGTCATATCTACATTTTCTGGAACATCAACAGCCTGATTTCTGAATATGGTCTTCATTTTTTTTTTTTTAAATGTGGCAAAGATAGAACATCTTAGTCCTTAGCTTTACTTGATCTCTCTGTAGAATTTAATGCTGCTGCCTGCCCCTTCCTTCTTAAAGACTTGGCTGCTTCCTTTGACTCCTTAAGCTTCCTTCAACTCTTGCTTTGTCTCCAATTCTGCACTAAGGTGCTTCAAGCCATTTTTATTTAAACTTAATTTTCTTTTTTCTTAAGTTCCAGAATAAAAGAGTTGGCTCTTGCAAGTTTCAGATTCAATTCAAAAAAGAGATTGATCTCTTCCTTTCCCATCCCCATTTACTAACACGGCCCACTCATTTTCTGGATTATGTTTATCACCTTATCCTCATTTATAATTTCTCTTGCGATTCCTGTTTTGTGGTATAAGTAACCCTGACTAGCAAGATATCTGACCTTTTCTTTCACCATTTCCTTCATTCAGTCACTGTTAACTATCTCCAAACTATTCTCTAAAGCTCTTGGTCCCAGCCATGCTAGCACCCATGTCTAGACCCATATCACTGTCACTGTCACTGTCATCCCATTGCTCATTGATTTGCTGGAGTGGGCACCAGTAACATCTCTCATTGTGAGACTTATTGTTACTGTGTTTGGTATATCCAATGTGCCACGGGTAGCTTGCCAGGCTCTGCCGTGCAGGCGCGATACTCTCGGTAGCTTGCCGGGCTCTCCCAGAGGGGCAGAGGAATCAAACACAGGTTGTCCACGTGAAAGGTGAACGCCCTACTGCTGTGCTATCGCTCCAGACCCATATCACTGTAACATATTAGGAAAAATATATTTCAAACTCTTTGCTGTAGGTCCTATAATAGGACTTCTGAATTTTGGTCAATTTTAGTCTAATATTTGGTTTTTGACCCTGGTTCCTGATACAGGATTTACAGAAAACCTGTCATTTCCTGAGTGGTAGGGTGTCTTTTTGTTCTGGTAAAACCAATCATGGTTGAAGTTTGATTAGAATTTTCTGCTCTGCCCCCGTTCCCCAAAGAGAAAAGGGCTACAAATAGAAAGAGCTGTTATCCTATGTGTTAGTGATGACTCCATGAAGTCCCCAACATTTAGCAGTTGAAGTGCTTCTGGGTGACGATATTGTGGAGGTTCTAAGAGAGTGGCATGCTAGAGAGGGCATGGAAGCTCCTACCTTCCTTGCCTTATGGTTCTTCTCCATTTGACTCTTCCTGTGTACCATACCATCTCCTAGTATAGTAAACCCGTTCTTTAACCTCTCTTACAAATGGATCAGGCCTGAGGAGGGCAACATTGGAACCTTATATCTATAGCCATTGCGTCAGAGTCATACATAAGTAACAACTTGGACTTGTGACTGGTGTGGGAACTCATGGATGAGCCCTTATTCTGTTACAAAAGATCTCACAGTATATTTATGCAGATACCATATTGCTGAATTGAGTGATAAAACACATAGCTGGTGTCATGGAGACCTGCTTGGTGTGTGTGTGGGGGGCAGAGTGGAGGAGGAATCTCCCATCACATATTGGAATGGAGTCCACATTCCTTTCACTTACCTTGTTTTCTTTACTGACAACTCCCTTCATTTGTTTCAGCCTGATTTTTCTGTTTGCTTCTTAGATACAGATTGGGAAGAAACAACATTTCTTGGAGCTATTAAAGATATAACAAACTGTCAAAGGTGCTAAGTCATAGTCTACTATTTTGTATGTTTGTTTAAAAAAAAAGCAACTAAAGAAAATACAAAGGAAAAGTACAAGCATTTTGACATGCTAATGGAAAATGACACGTCATTTATCACAAGGATAACAGTTTAAATTATTATATCTATTTATTAGATTGTCCAGGATAATCCAAGTTATGTATGTCTCAAATAAAATTTTGTTTTATTCATTTATTATTATTATTTTTTGTTTGGGGACCATACGCAGCTGTTCTCAAGGCTTATTCCTGACTTTTTCCTCAGGGTTCACTCCTGACAGGCCCAGAGGAACCAATTTAAAATTTTCTTTTTAATGACAGTTTTATTTCCTACCCTTCCCTTTGTCATCATTGTTGCTGTGATGACAGGGCTTTCACATTCTCTGTGGTGGTGCTTCCTAGAGGTTGTACAGTTTCAATTGCAGTTCAGAGTCATACTTCATTGTGGCGTGTTCGGTGTCAGGCACAATTATTGTCACACTGGTGATCCCAAATGGCAGTGCTCCTGCAATCACACTAGGTGTCAAGGCTGAACTGGGCATCAAACTCCTGGCCTCATGTCTGTAACATACACGCAGCAACTTGAGCTCCATCCCTGGTCCCCTGAAAGAAAGTTTTCAATGCACCGTATCTATTTTCAGTGTCACTCTGTCTTCTTAAGCCAGTGGAAATCTACATGGAAACGATGTCCTCCTTCCTGCTTTATACTCTCCAGTGGTCCACATTGTGTCCAGGTGGATTCTCACCTCCATAAGATGACTTTAAACCCTGATCCGGTCCCCATTTTTCTCTCTGTCTTAGTGATACCCACCTCTAATGACACTCAGACTCTTGCTAAGCCAAGCTCCTTTCAGATCAATTTACTTCTTTTGACCCCTCCGTGTCTCATTCCAAAGCTAATTGAAACAGTGTCATGCTGCCAGATGTTTCACAATAGCCTTTCTAGAGTGGGGAGGTAAAGGCTGACCTGCAACAGTGGACACTGTCCATGCTCTTCCCTTGGCTCCTTTCAAGACATCAGTGTTCTCATGAAGTGTTGGTGTATAAGATATTGGAAAGAAATTTCTATATTCCATCGTAGTGGATAGCTCTAGCATGCCACTGGCTAGATTCTTGTTTTTGCTTTTGATTTTGTTTTCTGGGCTACACCTGATGGTACTCAAGCCTCATTTCTGCATCTGTGCTCAGGGATCATTCCTGGTGGTGCTCTGAGGACCATATGGGGTGCCAGGGAATAAAATGCATTGGCCACGTACAAGGCAAATGCCCTGCCTGCTGTACTATGGCTCTGGCCCTACTACTGGCTGGACATCGCCAGTCCTTTAAATTCTGGCTTAGGTACACTTTTTCTCAGGGATACTTGGCTTCTGTTACTTTTTGCTTCCATTGCAACCTGCTGTCCCTGCAATCTTTCTGAGCACAGGTGAGGGAGGGTTGCCTGGCTTTGGGCTTCCTTTCAGCTCCTGCTATCTCTTACCCCAGACATCCCATTACTTAATTGGACTGGATGCCTTTTTGGCAGGTGAAATAAAGTGACCGATTAAACTGACTAATTCACCTGGCATCTCACCCTTCCACTTCTGCTGTATCATTCGTTCCTTTTATTCAAAGAATGTCCTGTGGAAACAAGATCTGGGTTTGTTCCCGCTGTGGTGTTGGTGCTTCTAGGACTTCTTAAAACAAAACCCCCAAAACTATGGATATTTCTTTTTGACTTTAGTCTTAGAGACTCTACTCATTTCCAGAATTATTTCAGGGAGAGTGTTTTTTTTCCCCCCTCCTTCCAAGAGGTTATTTAATACGGCGGTGCTAGTTAGACTTTTACCGCAGTCTGCATTCTATCATGAGAGCTCAACCTTCAAGATTATTGTTATTTAAAATCAGTTTTATTATTCCATATCTGAAGGTTTGCTTTTGTGCTATAAAGTGTATGGTCTTTTGACAAATGCAGTGTCATGTCTCCATAATAATTGTATAATAAAGGACACACATATATACAGTGTGCTCTGAAAATTCCCGTGTGCTTGACTTACTGCATCTTTTTGCACTCTCAAGACAACTGATTTACTTAACATTTCTATAGTTTTGCCTTTTTTGCAGAATGTAATTTTATTGGAATCATCTGAAGTGTCACTATTTCTGACTGGCTTCATTCATTTAGTTCTACGGGTTTAAGAATCAGCCACATCTCTAAGTGGCTTGGTAGCTTATTTCTTTTGTTGTTGAATAGCAATGCATTGTGTGGAAGTGCCACATTGTATCCATTCACCTTGAAGGACAGCTTTTTGTTTCTGTGGTTTGGTGAATAGATACTCATAGTCACATGAGTGCAGGGTGGGTCACATCCTGCTCAGGGGCTTGTCCTGGTTCCGTGCTCATTGGTCCCTCCCGGCAAAGCTCAGGAGACCATATGTGATACTAGAGCTCGAACCACAATTGCTGCATATAAGGAAAGCGCTTTCCCAATGAATTTTTTTAAATGTAGTTGAATTACTAAAAGTAACAAAACCACTTAATATTGAGCAAATCTTTGAATATACAAAAGTGTAATATATACTGATACAATAAAAGATGTTGTAACGTTACTGAAAAAGTAAGTAAATATAAGGCAAAGGATTATTATTCAGTATGATCTCAACATGAAACATGAATAAACATCTATGTCTGGAAGGAATACAGAACAATGCTTACAGAAATAATGTGAGATGACTGGAATATTAAATGATAGCTACTCTAAATAGCTTTAATATTTTTCACATGGGTTAAATATTATGTTTATTCTTAGAAAAATTAACTTAAATCATTTATAAATGATGAATTATGCAGTAGAATCTTGTCTAGATTCTATAGGGAATACAGTTACATGTTTTCAGAAATCTTTTTGGATTTTTACCCATTTCTTCTTTCTCTTTCTTGGAGGTTGATTTTCAAAGACAATGTATGTTTGATTTCTTTTTATTCTTCTGCCCCTTTAAAAAAAAAACTCTAAGATTTCTGGTGACACTTCCCACTACCACCACCCTTATTCTTCCAATCTCTCATTAAATTTGACTGGTGAAGGAAGTCTGAAAGGTGAGGCCCGGTAAACTCTGTATGGGCTCCCTCCCAGCGTGCTCACTGAGGTCCTGCCAGCTCACTAGAGTAGCGGTCAGACTGCACCTGAGTTCCCTTTGATCTGCTTGACTTGGAAATTGATTCCTGCCATCTGCATTTCAGGTTGCTGTGGTCTTCGGACCCAGGCAAGGTTACACCCTTTACAGGAAAAAAAAAAAGAGAATGATTCCAATCGCTACTCAGGTCCAGAAGTCTCCTTTCACAGCAAAGAATTTTAGGAGAAGATGTATAGTAAAACCAAAAGAAAAAAAAATGTTTTATTTGTTTGGGGGCCAAACTAGCTACGCTCAGGGCTTACTCCTGGCTCTGCATCAGGGATCACTTCTGGTGGTCTTGAGAGATAATATGGAGTGCTACGGATCGAAATGGATTGGCTGATCCAAGGCAAGTACTTTACCCTCTGTACTATCTCTCTGGCCCCCAAAGAAAGTTTTATTGAAGATTCAGTACATGCCATGCCTTAAAGGATACAGGATGCAAAGGGATATCTTAAAGATGATCTGCTTTTTGTGGGATGGGGTGTGAGCATTTTAAAGGGTTTCACTAAGTGCAGGGGTGAATATTCACAAGGAAAGGAGACTTTCCCAAGGAAAGTCAACACAGGGAATAGAGGTGTTTTAGCTTTGTGGCTACCTCTCCCTTATACCACGTACTGTTGCTTTGGAGCCATCAAACTGTCAAGTGCATGATGGGAGAGGGTTTGTTTTTTGCCCTTGTTTGGGGGCCATACTGAGTGATGCAAAGGAACTATTCCTGGCTCTGTGTTCAGCATCACTCCCAGTGTTCAGGGGACCATGTGGTTCATAGTCAAACCTGGGCTTCTACGAGTGAATAATCTTGGGAATGCTTTTTTAAATTGGCAATTTCATCACTATTTATTAAAGCAAAGTAAAAGGTCCTTTTGTAGCGAGTTCTTTTCCATTTTAAGTCTCTTCCCCCTTTAGACATTTCATCCATGTGACTTCTGTGCTTCTTATGGTTACAATGATATAAGAAGTGGTCAGAAGAGAGTGTCAGACAATTCAGATGAATGTTTCCTAATCCACCAGCCGGCCATAAAATCACTGCAACTCCTTACCCATAGTTACCACTATGTAGTGCCCTCCCCAACTCCTCTCCCAACTGTGGTAGAAAATTTGGGTCATGTGCTGTTCAGGGCTTTTTCTGAAATACCTTTCCTCTCTCTTTTTTAAAAACAATTTTATTTTATTTTTGTAAAGTTGTTCACAATAATTCATTGCACTTAATGAACACCAATCCCACCACCGTTGCACCTTCCCACCACCATATTTCAAATGTTTCCACCCCAAATCTCAAACTGTTCCCTCAAAGCAGAACTGAAATGATTAATTTTGTATTGCTTGGTATGGATAATCCACTAAAAATGGTCCATAAAGTTTGCTTGTATAAGAGATTTCCCCCTGAAATTGGTTGCCTTCTACTTTAAACCCCTTCAAACGGGGTGTGCATCAGTGGTGTAGAGTATGAGATGACACATGACCGCATTTGCCAGGAATTCTAAAATTTAAAATACAATAGATTCGATCATGGGCGGGGCTCGTTGGAGTCTGTGGAGAGTGATCATGTGCATGGTGGTGATTGAGTTCTGAGGTTTCGGCTGCTGGGGCTCTGTTGGGGCGGGGAGGAAAACTCACCCGCCCTTCGCCTGAGTTGCCCCGGATGAGACAGCCTGGCACGGGGTCTGGAAGCATCTCTGTGGCATATTGTTTTATGTTTCTCTCTTTGGAGAGCTTTATTTTTCCTTTCATCGCTTCTTTTTTTTTTTTTTTTTTTTTTTGTAAGACTACCATTTCGTGGCTTTATGGAGATTCCCTTGGGCATCATTAAGATATACTTTACTTAAAGGTATATTTATTGTTTTGATAGTGATGAGGGGAAGTTTACAAGAGTAATTCATACATGATAAGACAAAGGGAATGATAAAATTAAAATGGAAGCAAATAAATCTAACATATTAAACATATTACTTTGGAAAGTGTAACTGCTTCTGTGACCTTAGTGGGAGTAATTTCTTCATAAAACTAGTGAGAAAATCTCATTGTGGTTTTATAGGTGCATGTTTAGAAGAATCTGAGAAAACATAAGCCCTCAACTGCACATTTTTATTTGTTTGCTTTTGGATTATACCCAATAATGCTCAGGGCTTACTCCTGGCTCTGTGCTCAAGGATCACTCCTGGTTGGTTTGGAGGACCATCTGGGGTGTCGGGGATCAAACATGGGTTGGCTGTGTACAAGGCAAGCTCCCTACCTGTTGTACTCTATCTCTCTGGCCCCTTCAGTTGCACTTCTTAAGGAATTCTAAACTTTATATTTTCTGCTTTAAGTTGATAAAGAATATATTCCCATGATCCTTGGAAAAAACAACATTAGCCAATTATTTCTTTTGGAACATTTTATTCATTATGCTTTCATCAAATGTCAAAGCTTTAATTTTAATATTTTTTTCTGTGAATGTTAGAGACATTGAAAAACAATGTTTGCATTAATTTAAACTCATTCCCTTGACCACATTGGAAGTTCTTCAACAGATGAAAATGGATATATCCAACTGGCTGTCAACGCCTAAACTCTGTTCCGGCAGATTTATTCTGAAAGAAACACCTTTGAAATGGGACAGAACCACACGCCAATTGGGTATAAAATACTTCTTGCCAGTGTCTGACTCAGCAACGGTTTCTCACAAAGCTCAGTTCTACTAGAAAAAGAAGAGAATAATTTCATGGTAATGAAGCTTAGGTAACATTTGCTGAGCGTCTACTTTGTTCTTTGTTTTTAGGCCACACATGGCAGTGCTCAGGGCTTCCTCCTGGCTCTGTGCTCAGATATCACTCCTGGCAGGCTTGAATGACCGTATGTGGTAGTGGAGATAAAACCTGGGTCAACTGTGTGCAAGGCAAGTACTTCCCTAACTGCACTATCTCTCCAGCCCTAGAGCTTCTACTTTGTTATGAGCATTATATTAATTGCTGCATTTTAGAAAGTCCTCCGTTATCTGACCACTCAAGGAGTTGGTATTCCATCAAGATCATTTGAAGACTATTAATCATTTGGATAATTCTATAGCTGAGAATTTTAAATAGTGAAAAGTCCATGATGCTTCTTTTTGAAGAAGAGACATTCAATGTTCTTTCATTCTGAGCACAGACCAAAGTTCATTAAAGAGAGAGACAGGGAACTCCCTAAAGTGAGGAGTTGGTTCCTGCTGCATAGGACAAGCTCCCTTACGCCAGCCATGAAATCTATCTCCTTATATCTTGGGATGACACTTAGACATTCAGAAGCGGGGCTGGAGTGTATCTCAGAGGTGAGAATGCTTGTTTTGCTTGTGGGAGACACTAGGTTCAATCCCCAGGTGTGCAATTAAAATAGTTCAGAAGCAATGATAGTGGAAGAATCCTGGATATATCTTTCCATGCCTGCACAGAAACCTGTGATTCTAACTGGAGTGAAAGGCTGATGACCTTATGTCTTTACACATTTCTTAACCCCAGAAGGTCAGGACTCCAGTTTGGTAAAAATTATTCAGCAGTATCACTACTTCAATGCTTAGGTCAGAAGACTGTTCAATAGTCTGTTCGCAGATATATTATGAGGGCATAGAATTACCTTCCTGTGGTCTTTGTATGACTCTTTCCTACTCTTATGAACTAATTAGAATTATCAGTTGCTGTACATAAGAAATCGTATTTGGGTCAGGGAAGTAGTACCATGGGTAAGGTGTTTATCTTACAGCTAACATGGGTTTATCCCTGGCACCCCATTTGTTCCCCCAAGACCTGCTAGAAATGATTCCTGGGCACTGCCAGTTATGGCACAAAAACGGAAAAGAAGAAGAGGAAGAAATCTTGTTATTTTAGCTGTACTTGCTTGCATAAGTAGTTTAACTATAAAGAACATGTCTTCTAGGAGTTAAAGTGAAGTCTGGGCTTTAGATGAGTTTCTTTTTTATATCTACACTTTGGTAGATTGAAAACAAGTGAAGGCCTTTATCATTCAGATTAACTTAAGTTTTATATCAATCTGGACCTTAAATTTGTTATGCAAATTTTAAATATAAAAGTATGAAGAACACCATTCAAAACCCTAAGCAGTTTGAGTAAATCTGAACATTTTTTATCTCAGACCTTTAAAAATCTATTAAACACCATAAACTAATTATGAAGAATAAGTTTTCTTGGTAAGAAAGGGGATTATTTACTGCTCATGTCAGAGTGAAAGAACAACAACCACAACAACTCTTTTTTTTTTTTTTGCTAAAGTCCTCTAGACTTTGACCTTGGGTTTAAAGGATTTTTTCTAGTTTTTGTGATTTTTCTGATTTTTCTGCTGCTCCTCTAGCTTTATCATTTGCTGCGTCTGCTCTTTACCAGTCTCAACTTTAGTATTCAGCAGTCATTGAATTTCTCTCAATTTCTGAAAGAAGTGCTATTCTTTCTTGCTCCCTCTCTCTAGCAGTGGCATTCTTTCTCCATGCAGTGCAATTCCTTTTCTTCCCCTCCAAATTTCCTGCCCAGGTCTTAGTCTCCATGTTCCTGAAAAATGTCATCTATCATTCAAGTGCCTTTCTAAGAGTTCTTTTTCTAGTTGGAATACTTTTCTCTTTTCAATGCAAAATATTGGCTCCACAAATGGAAATTATAAGTTTGAAAGATAACAGTAAATTAAAATATGCATCTTGAAATTTTATGCACATTTTTGAAATTTTGCTCTAAATGAATCTACCATTGAAGACTACAGACCAGTTGAAAATTACATAAAGTATCCAATCTTATATAATTTTTATGTAGCACTTACTGTACATACCTTATATTAGTTTTTGAAATAATGCTGTTATGTATACTTACCACACACACACATATATATGCACATATGTATCCATACACATATATACATATATTTATATGTGTGTATATATTTCCACAGATGCCTGCTCGGCAGAGCCTGGCAAGCTACTCACGGCGTATTCGATATGCCAAAAACAGTAACAACAAGTCTCACAATGGAGACATTACTGGTGCCCGCTCGAGCAAATCAATGAACAACAGGATGACAGTGCTACATTTCCACAGATGAAAGCGAATCAAAAACTTAGAAACATGTTTGCCATCCCTCATTTTTCTTCTATTAGAACATGGCTCCAGGTTTCTTCTCTTTAGAATATGATTTATTGCCTAATTTCACAGAGTTGTTTGAGTAGGGGTTATCTATCCAAATAGAGTGTACATTTTGATTAGATACCATTTGGAATATTTACTAATATACAACACAATACCTAGCACAACTCTGGCCCACAATCATTATTTAACT
This sequence comes from Sorex araneus, assembly GCF_027595985.1. Taxonomy (NCBI): domain Eukaryota; kingdom Metazoa; phylum Chordata; class Mammalia; order Eulipotyphla; family Soricidae; genus Sorex; species Sorex araneus. The sequence goes on along the minus strand of NC_073304.1, from coordinate 19,537,652 downwards.
CATTATTGGTTTGCAGATAAATCAATAGCGAATCTTAAAATAGACAGAGGAATATCTAACAAAATTTCAAGAGGGGCTGGAGAGATAGCACAGGGGGCTGGAGAGATAGCACAGCGGGTAGGGCGTTTGCCTTGCACGCGGCCGACCCGGGTTCAAATCCCAGCATCCCATATGGTCCCCTGAGCACGGCCAGGGGTAATTCCTGAGTGCAGAGCCAGGAGTAACCCCTGTGCATCACCAGGTGTGACCCAAAAAGCAAAAAAAAAAAACCCAAAAAAACAAAAAAACAAAATTTCAAGAGCACTTGAAAATAATAGCACTTGAAAAAAAGGCAGGTTTTTAAAAACTGCTGTGCTCTTTCATTCTCTCTCCAAATAGTTACGGAGACTTCTGTGGTTTTGGTGTTGAATTTACAATGAACACATGTGAAACTTTCCATCCCGTACATAGTTGGAGCTTAAGAAAATAAATCAATAATTTAGGAAATGAATATGAACAAATAAATAATAAATGAATGCAGTCAGGGGTATTTTCTTAAATTGAATGAATAGGAAAGCTCTAAGGAAGACGTTTAACATGTTTGATTTGGAACTGGAATTTGAATGTAATCAGGTGCTTTCAGGGAAAGGAGCTTTTATTTTTAATATAAAAGGATGGAAAAGAGAGCAAGTGGAGTTAAAATATTAAAATTCAAAAACACAAAATAATAAAACAATGAATTTGGAGAGTCCATGACTTAATGTTATATTTTTTGAGTGTGTGTGTGTTTTCTGTTATGCAAAAAATGTTTCTGAAAACACCTTCAGATGTTTGTTTTCAAGTACATGCATAAGATATTTGAAATCCAGCATAGCATTAGCATTTTTATTTCTAAGATATATTGTAATCAAATATGAGGGTTTTAAATATTGATAGAAAATTTAATTTATAGCCATTTGGAGGCTCATATTATATTTCTCATGTGTACCTAGTTTTTTCCTTTGTTACTTTACATGTAGATTTTGCTGTATCTATCAAATTGATGATTTCTTGCACTCTTGGTGGTTCATAGTTGTCTTATTTATGACATTAGGTAGCATATGTTTTGCTTCTAGGAGTAGTTATTAAGATAATTTAGCAAGGACACTGTTAAATAGAGATTGCCCTAGTGTCATGGTTCTGGCAAAAGCACCCCCCAAATCCAGAGCTGCAAATACCATGGGGGTAAAAATACAAACCTGGAAAACCTATTGCCAACAGCTATAGACAATCAGTAATTTTTAAATTTTGCTTCTGCATTTTTTTTTTAATAAAAGACTTTCCAATAGCACAGCAGGTAGGGCGTTTGCCTTGCACGCGGCCCACCTGGGTTTGATTCCTCCATCCCACTCGGAGAGTCCAGCAAGCTACCGAGAGTATCCTGCCCACACGGCAGAGCCTGGCAAGCTACCCGTGTTTTATTCTATATGCCAAGAATAGTAACAACAAGTCTCACAATGGAGATGTTACTGGTGTCCGCTCAAGCAAGTTGATGAACAACAGGAGGACAGACAGACAGTGCTATAAAAGACTTTCCACAGCTTCCATCAGCACAGAATTTTAACCACAAGTATCTTACTTGAGGCTTCCGAACTAGAATCATTTTTTCAAGTATAAAAGTATATTTAAAATAAACTTTTAAATATAATACACATGTTGATCTTTTAATATAATTGATTTAATCTCATTATATAGAATGAATCCTCTCTGGGTGTCATTGATAGCATCTTGGAAACTGTGGTTTATACCAATCTATGTAAAATGAAACCATTTTACCAATGATTATTGGATACAAACAAGTTAAATCCTGAGAGCATATTTTCTAGTAACAAAGACAGCACCAAAATTCCAGGGGCCAGGAAAATAATTCCACCATAGACTATTGAGCAATTTTTTGCATGTGGGAGATCCAGGTTTAATCCCTGGCACTGCATAGTCTTCCTATTATGTCAGGAGCTTCCCTTAAGTATCAAGAGTTATGATCCCCAAAGTTTAAAACCAAACAAACACAAAAAGGTAGCAACAAAACTCTAAATAAGACAAAAACATTTCTAAAGTTATACAATATTTTGTATTCATTCATTTGTTTATTTTTTCAACTGCTCTAGTTTAGGGTTCAGTGCCTGGAACCTATCCCAGTGGATCAGGGCATCAAATTGAAACAAACCCTGAACCTCTAGCAAATACAGGATGTGGTGTACCCACATACACCAAACTCACACTGGGACAAGTCACAGAAGCTGATATGCACGTCTTTGAAATGGGGGAAGAAATTAGGAGTATTTGGAGGAAATGCATGCAAATAAGGAGAGAATGCACAAACTCTACAGATGGTGAGTCATGTTAGTGGTTTTTCTCTTTCATCCAGTACAACAAATAAACAGCTCTGAATAAAATAATACTGAATGAAATTACATTATTGGAAGGCCTGCTATATATAAATTAAGCATTGGTGAAAGTTTTTAAAGATCTGATATACCTGATATATCTCTTTTTTGTGTGTACCAAACACGCATTCTTATGGGAGAGAAGCTCACCAGGCCTTTTGTTTTCTGTTTTTAAGACTATTATTGTATGCTTATTGCCTACGATGTTCCATTACTTTGAAGACTCCTGTAAATCTGGTTTGTTGTCAATGACACTCATTTTACTTTTAAAACAGAGATGTTCATTTCTCTTACTTAATGAAAATTCCAACTTACATAAATGTAATTCAATTTCTACATTTATTTCTTTTCCTGTTAAACATCTCATCTTCTTTCAATCTTTCCAATGGTCTCTCTTCTCTGGGTTAGTCAGCTTCCTACATCCTAAATTCTCTATAATTGACCTTAATGAAGTGTCTTTTTTTAGTCACTTTATTTACAGTTCCCAAGTATTTCTTAATTTCCTTTTCAAAAATTTAAGCATTTTTCAAGTCAGAGTAAGTAATATCTTTATTGTTATTATTTTCTCTCAGAAGTGTTTTGGCATTCAAGGCCTTTTGTGGTTTCATGCAAAAATGAGAATTGTTTATTCTATTTCCTTTAAAACATGCCATTGACTTTATAGATTTTGCCATTTTGAGTATAAAGCATCTTGCAGTTTTCCGTATTGGGTATATTTGCACTGGACCTTTTTGGGACTCTGGATCTCAGTGCCTTTAATCCTCAACTCAGGGAAGTTCTTACCAGTTATTTCTTTCACTATTGTTTCTTCACAATTGCCTTCCTGTTCTTCAGGGACTCCAGTGATTCTTACATTCTCCCTCTTGAACACATCCCATTGTTTTCTAGTATGCTGTTCATTTCTTTTCAGACTATTTTTTACTTTTTACTGTTTTCTGGTGATGTGTTCAGTGGCCTGGACATCTCCTGTCCTCCCCAGGCCTCTCCAGCAGAGAGACAGAGAGACTGGGGACCACAGCCTCATAGTGAAAATGGCCCATTTAATGCAGAGCTGCTAGCATACTTATAGAACATCTGAGGGGGGTTGAGATATAGGATGTAGGTGGGATTGATTATTTACAGAGATAAAACATTTGGCAGTTAATCTCTTGGGAGGATTAACTCAAGGAGACACTCTGTCTCCCAGGGACATCTACATTGCTTTTGTCTTTCCTTCTAGTTGTATCATCATCATCATCATCATCATCATCATCATCATCATCATCATCCTGTTGATTTTCGATTTTCTCAGGCGGTCTCAGTAACATCTCCATTTATCCTAGCCTTGAGATTTTAGAAGTTTCTCTTTACTCGTACTTCCCAATGGTGCCACATTGGAGGCTCTTTCAGGGTTAGGGGAATGAGACCCATCATTGATACTGTTTTTGGCATATGAATATGCCACAGGGAATTTGCCAGGCTCTCCCTTGTGGGCAGGAAACTCTCGGTAGCTTGCCAGGTTCTCTGAGAGAGAGGACTAGGCTATACGATGTTCTGGGAGCTTGGGTTTTATAGTCTCTGGATGTTGGCCGTTGATGGGATTACACAGAGCCCGGGGAGAATTTCTGAGTGTGACCGCCTAGCTACTGGAGTATGGGGGATCTGGGCAGAAGAGGCCCAGACCCGATCCGAGCAGGCTTGGAGATCTCAGCCCTGGGTCCCGCACACCTGGGTTCCTCTGCCTGCCTTCTTCACCGGAGCCCTTCGGAGGGGATGGGTTGAGTTCCTCTCCCCGCCTGGGAGAGTCCACTGCAGCTGAAGACCTCCGGAGCTCAGCCATAACCATGCTCAAAGCCCCTCTCCACACATTCGAATGAGTCTCACACATCTATTTTTATATGTTAAATAATTAAGTTTACTTCTTATCAATACTTGCAGTTGTTTGGATAAACTCAGCAAGAGACAAAGATCGTAAAATTCAGTTCTCTGGGCTCTGAGAGCAAGTAAGGCTTTTACCATAAATCCCAGACTAAGTCTTCTCAGGCCTTCAGCTTATCCTTCCCCATGGGGGTCCTCTCTCTCTTAAGTCATAATAGCTTGGATCAAAACCATTCATTTATGCTTTCTAAACTATCCCGGGATAGCTTTCATTTCAATGCCAGGGTAGCTTTGCCACTCACCCTTATCGATGATTTCTTTCACTGTTGTCCCAGTTCCACAGAGGGATATCCCTTTTAGGGTGTTAGGAACTACAGCAACTGATGCCCGAGTCAAGTAATTATGACCAGTGCCAGGAATAGATATATTTCAAAGTCAGTCAAAACTCCCAAATATTAGGAGCATAGTACTTATGGTCTTTCTGTGTTTAACCAAAGATCATTGCTCTATAGTAAAATATAAAAATGCTATAGGGGAAATAGAAAAGCAGGTACAAATACACAGCACTTCAAATACAAAGCAATACAAATACAAAATCCAGAATTACCAGAAAGTTTGGCTTATAAGTAATCAAGACTAATTTGGGGAACGATGAGAGGTAAAACACAAAGGAAAGGTTAAAGATAGACTTTAACTAAGCTAGGGAAGCTAGCAAGAGCGTAGTTAAGCTTTGCTCTTGAGGAGAATAAGGGGCAATTCACTGATAAAGGGTAAAACATAGGGTTAATATCCAATAGATAGTTTATCTTTTTTGACGGTATTATAAATGAGAATGTTTTAATTTTCTTTCCTTCCAATTTATTGTTTCTATTCATGTGTATTTATTTTCTGTTAAATTTTTTTTACCAAGCTCATGAAGTATTTATAGTAATTCTTGGTGATGTCTTAAGGAATTTCTATGTATATTATCATGTCACCCATAAAAAGCAGTAATTTTCCTCCTCCTTTTCCAATTTATATTCCTTTTATATAATTTTCTTACTAGTTGCTATTGCTACTAGGATTTCCCAAACTATTGATAGATGGTGGGCATTGTTACATTGTTCCAGATCGTAAGGAAAAAGCTTTATTTTATACCATTGAGTATGTTAATTGTGGGTTTGTCATATATGGTCTGTTGGGAACTAGATAGATAGATTAAGGAACTAGACCGAAAAGGCAGTTTGTGGTATCTTTCAATCCAGAATACTGGCCCCAGAGGTGGAATGCTGCTCCCTGGGATACAGAGAGGGATTCTGTATCTGCTCTCTGTCTCCTTCCTTAGAAAAACTTACTGTTCTGAAAGCCCTTTACAAAGATGACTAAGGCCCTCAGGTATGTAAAAGTCTAAGATAGTTGGCATTTGACCAAAGAAAATTGTTGTTCTCCTTTTTATGATTACTGGTTTGAAACAATAAATACTATAAAGTGGACAGTCAGGACAATTGGCGGATGCTCAGGACTCTCAGTCCAGGAGGATGTAGCCTCCCCCTCCCCCCAAGATCTTTCTTTCTTATTTCTCTTTTCTTAATCCTTCTGCATCCCTGCTTCCAGTCTGTTCATGAGTGCTGTGCCTGGAAATGGCCTTTATTATGTTGAAGCATGTTCCATCTTTTACCAATCTATTGTTGATGTTATTGTTTTTTAGTCAGAAATGGATATTGAATCTTCTTACATATTTTTTTCAAACTGGAGTGATTGTCACCGTATCACTGTATCACTGTCATCCCGTTGTTCACCGATTTATTCGAGTGGGCACCAGTAATGTCTCCTTTCGTCCCAGCCCTGAGATTTTAGCAGCCTCTCCTTACTCATTTTCCCCAATGATTCAAAATAGTACAGGAGCTAAAGTACAGGTGGCCAACCAAATCCCTGATACCCCATATGGCCTCTGAGCACCAGCGAGGGTCACGGCTGAGCACAGAGCCAGCAGTAGCTTTTGTTCAATGCTAAGTATGCAGCCCACAAATGCTATTTCAGTTTCCATTCATATGATATGCCCATGTGGTTTTTAATATTTTTTTGATTATATGTTAGAACACTTTGTATTATTGGAATAAATCTCACTTGGTTTTGAATAATTGATTCTTAATGCCTTATTAGGTTCTATTTGTCAAGATTTTACTGAGGATATTTGCATCTATGTTCCTCAGAGTATTGGTCTATAGTTTTCTTTTTTTTTTTGTACTTTTCTTTTCTGGACCATAGTGAGAAATAACCTCACATTAGTGAGAGCAGCTCATATAAAAACTTTTGGAGAGGTTGTATTGAGTACAGCAACTAACGTGATTGCTTTGCATGTGGCTGACTCAGTTTCCATCCTCAGCACCCTATGTGGTCCCCTAAGCACTGACAGGAGTAATTCCTGAGATCAGAGTCAGGAGAAACCCTTGAGCATCAGTAGAATGTGACCTCAAAAAAAAAAAAAGAAAGAAAGAAAAGAAAAAGGTATCCTGATATACTGTTGATATTGGTGGTGTAAATTGTATGGCATCTATAAAAAATGTGATGCTGATTTCTTACAAAAATTAAAATGAGAAATATTATAGGATCCTGTGCTACCACTCAAAGGAATTTATCCACATAAATGAAGTACTAATTTATTCTTCCTAGCAATAGCTCAAAATAGTCAAAACATATGACCAATTCAAATGCCCATTGATAGATTACTGGACAAAGAATTCTGTGCTGTGTATATTCAAGAGATTACTATTCCTCCTTGTAAAAATAGATATGATGTGTCTCTTTAAATAGATGGATTTTGAAGTGAATATGCTGATTGAAAAAGTCAGATAGTGAATGACAGTTACCACATGGTTCCACTCTTCTCACTCAACTGTGAATGAGCTAGCAAAAATAAAGCAGTGAAACTAACTCCTAGACTTGATAAAAACTGTGGTGGCTACCAGAGGGAAAAGGAAGGATGATTAAAAGCAGAAATATTTTAGAAGTATCTTTCTGGCAGTGAGAGGACACTGTGTGATGATAAACTTTTCATGTCCTATAATATTGTGCCCAATAATAAATTAATGAAAAGGAGAAGTATATATGTTTGTTTGACTCATATAGAGCTTTAGCTTCCTTAAGAGTTTTCTCTTAAGAGATTCAATAAATTCAACAATAAATCAATAATAAATTCTTTCTTGATTTTGTTTTTGTTCCAGTGTTGCACTCTTCTATTCTGTTCAGGATTCTGTCCATTGAGATTCCTGGCAGAACTGTTTTGTTGACGCCAATGTCTCCAGAAATAAAGGCGGTGTATCCCACAGAAACCTTTGTTACCTGTCTTGCAGTAGCAGTAGTCTTATTAGAGGTGGTTTTCTGTCATATATTTTTAAAAGGAAGTGTTCTTAGTAAGACTATTATATCAGCAAGCAAACATGAAAACCTAATTGGGACAACAACAGTAAATATGACTAATTAAATTAGCAGCTTTCTAAGTTACCCACACAAGGTGAACTTGGGGAAGGTAATACAGTGAATACAACTAATGTCACCCATCTCCACTAAGGATGATCTATTTTTATCTGGGTGGTATGTGCATGAGTTTGTGTTTGTGTGTGTGTGTGTGTGTGTGTGTGTGTGTGTGTGTGTGTGTGAGAGAGAGAGAGAGAGAGAGAGAGATAAAGAGAGAGAAAGAGAGAGAAGAAGAAAGAGAGAGAAATATACAGATAGAGACAGAAAGAGAGACAGACAGAGATAGAGAGAGACAGAGACAGAAAGAGAGACAGAGAGAGACAGAGAGATAGAGTGAGCAAGAGTGAGAGAGAGAGCAAGAGAAATAGACAGACAAACAGAGACAGAGAGACAGAGAGAGCCAGCAAGAATGATTGAGAGAGGGAGGGAGAGAGAGAGAGAGAGAGAGAGAGAGAGAGAGAGAGAGAGAGAGAGAGAGAGAGAGAGAGAAGAAAAAACTGATCCTTGTCATTTTAATTGAAGGGCAGCTAAAATTATTTTGAAAACAATTAGAACCTCAATATTTTGGAACTGCCTTAGGGCTTTTTCTTTTGAATAGTAGAAAATTTTCGCATCACCTCTTGCTAAAAGCTAGGAGCTTTTGCAGCATTAGAATTTTATTCATAACAATTAATATAGATGCCACCTGCCTGGGCTAATGATACTAAATGAAGAAGTAAGGAATAGGAATAAGTAAACTCAGGAGCTGCTAGGCACCTACTGTCATGCAAATGTCCTTGATAATGAAGCAAGGGAAATGAAATTACAATTCATATGGTTGTGTAGAAACAGAGTTCTTCCTATAGAGAAGGTTTTCTAAAGGTTCCCTAAGGCTGTGCAGTTCTTTAAATCAGCAAGCTCCTTTTATTTTCAGGCACAAAGTGGGGGGAAAAAAGATTCTCCTTTTCTCCTTTTCTCTTTCAAGAAATCCAAACTGTAAGCATTGTTGAGTCATCTTATCTCTCTTTGAAGAGGGAAATGCCATCCCTCCGCAGGTTGGATATAGAAAATTCGTGAGGAAATGATAGTAGAGAAATGAATCGGAACAACATTGGACTTAATATTTTCTTTTTCCGCTTTACAATGTTCTGCCTTGCTTGACATGTTTACTTTATAAACACTTATACCCCTGGCTCCGAGTTGCTCTCTGAACACCACAGTGCATAATTAATGTCAAGGTGGAAGGCGATTATGCTGCAAATGTTTCTCCCTTTGCTCTGAAAAGCGTTTTGAAAGGCAATTTAGGTCACACATGGTTCAGACTCTTAGAAATTTGTCTTAATTGTTCAGCTAAAGAGAATGCCTCGGAGCATTTATGAGTCGAAGGTCCAAAGAGCAGTCTGCCTGCAGGGTGGGGGGTGTGCCGAAAAGAGGGTGAGGCAAGGGGCTGGTGATAGGGGTGAGTATGATTATTATAGGAGAGAGGGACTCAGTAGTTATCATTATTATTGTTAGGATTTGTTTGGGGGCCACACCCAGCTGTGCTGGGGTTCACTCCTGGCTCTGCACTCAGGGATCACTCCTAGTAGTGATGGAGGCAGGTAGATAGGGAAAGGCCCTTGGCAATGAAAATTTAGATTTGACAATTGCTGGGAAGGAGACTCTTAAGACTTGCAGATTCAAGAAGACAAAAGACCAGAGGAAACCATCAGCAGACCCTGAGGATAATACCAGAGGAAACCATCAGCAGACCCTGAGGATAATGGACCCCTCCCCAGGAAGTTCCCCAAAGAAGGCCAGCACCACTCCCAACTTCTCTGGTAATCTTAGCAAGGAACTTTTACCTGGAAAGAAGCCCCACATGGCGGCAGGTTGAAGAAACCCTATAAAAGACACCTTGAACAAAGAAAGGGCGCATATGCTGCCTGAGCCCATGTGCTGCTTGCGCCCGTGTGGCCGAGCACATGTGTCGCCCGCATCTCCCCTCTTGAGATGTGTACTTTCATGCTTCATACTTTTGTGTCTAAAGCTCTGTTATGTGTAGGGCTTCCTCCACCCTGGAGAAGCCCGCGTTCTCTCTTGAGCGCGTTATTCTTACTATTCTCTCTCCCACTTATCCCTTCCTCCTTCCCTCAGAACCCTCTGAATAAAATCTATTTACTTCACTGCTTGTCTACTCCTGAAATTCTTTTCCACGATCGAGGCAAGAACCCAGTAACTCTGGGTCCCAGGTGGTAGAGGCAGTTGGGGAGAAAGTGATCGTGTTTCTCCTCCCCACTTCATGTAAGTCATCCGTGGGGCCCACCGACATCATTAGGGCTGGGAGACCCTGTGAGGTACTGACAATGGAACTTGGCTTGTCTGCGTGCAAGGCAAGTGCTCTACCCACTGTGCTAGCTATTTCTATAGCTCAGAGAAGGTAGTTTTTTTTTTTTAAGCCTCAGAAAAATACAAAGCAAAGGACATAATTGAGCTAAAAATATGTCACAAGTAATGCACTGTTTTCAAGAAAGAAGCAGTTGTTATTTTCCTCACTTCAGTAAGTAGCAGAGGGTCACATGGCAAAGAAGTAGCCACAAAATACATTATTAAATGGACCATTTCTTTCATGTTCAGTTGCCATTTGCTGCTCATTTTGAGTCCCCTGCAGACTGGTGGGAGGTGGGGTGTTGACAAAGCTTGTGATGGTGGTCAGTTAAGTTAGCATGGTGAAAAGTTCTCAGAAGAAATCTCTCTCTTTCTCTCTCTCTCCCCCTTTGTATGTGTGTGTTTTTTGCATCTATAGTTGGAGCCAGAAAATGTGCTCTCCTGGGGTGTGGGCTTGTGTTCCTGGTGGGAAAGGAAGAAAATAGAGATTTCTTTATATTTATTATCTACATAATAAATTATTATGCTGCAAGCCCAGATCTATAAGAGCTTGAGCATAATGCTACCGATTCTAAAGAAAACATTTGAAGGCAGTGGTGATGGACAGGGAATAAATGTTGTTTGCCCACAGGAAGCATCAAGCAAGTTAAATGGCC